>NC_046973.1:14121920-14176920 GCF_009769545.1 Cyclopterus lumpus
CTGCACTGTATTCTGCGACATTTCCAAATCACTTTTGCGAGAATGTGTGCGCCGATAGGACGGGCCGAGCTGGTGACTCACACAGAGCGAGCCTCCTCCCTCAGACTCCACTTCTTTGAGCTCTGGGCCGAGTGACGCAGAACCAACAGAACCAACAGAACCAACAGAACCTCAAGTCCCCGCGAGTGTACAGGCACCTCCTCTCGGAGCCATATTCAGGGGCAATTGGTAATTGTGCTGCGGCACTCTAAAGAAATGAGTGGCGCAGTCTAATCAGATATTCATATTTTTGACATTTAAAAGAGCGACATGTAACGTGCAATTGCATTTTAATATCAATACATCACGAATGATTTACTGTGAGAGGCCGGTGTAATTAAAGAAAAGACACATGATTTCTATTGTCTCTTGAGGAGAACATGAGGAGAAATGTGACCGTTCGCGACGGGGGGTGGCGGCGGGGGGGAAATACAAAAAATCTTCATTTGCATGGGAAGAAAGAGCCCCCTTCTTCTGGTTTAAGCCATACAATTGAGCCAGATCTGACCCAGTAGCACAAACAACAAAAACCACGGCAGCGACGGCCTCATTTGTTTACAGTGATTACGCAACTGAAACAAAATGATAAAAATAAAATACTGCCCGTACCACCTGTGAATGACACTCCGATCCAGTGTTACATACAGGGAAGATGAAGCGAAGTCTCGCTCGGGTTATGTTCTCTGTGACCGTTTGTTGGAGGGGGAAATGGTTGTGTTAAAGGTTCAAATGGGAGGATGAGGCAGCACGCCTTTGATCAGAGTCTTCAATTTGTACTTTTTCCATCCACATCTCCTCTCATGTATATACAATATGCTTCACGGGAAAGCACTGACTCACCACAGCCTATGAATAGATAGAGGTCCATTCCCTCTCCACCTTTGGATCGGGGCGGGGGCAGGCAGAGATGAAGCTAATAAGGGTCCCAGCAAAGGGCTGGTGTAAGGCTCACGAGGGGATAAGAGGGGAAGATGACTGTCGGAGGAAGGGAGGAATAGGGGGAAGAGCTGCTTGTAGGTCTACGTGGTGGTGGTGGAGTGGGGAAAAAAGAAGGACGAGACTACTTGTGTCGAGAGGTAAAGGAGGACAGGCGAGCAGAGAGGGAGGGAAGATGGGGATGGTGCTAGATGCAATGAAAGGGGGGGGGGAACATGTCCAGGGGGAGGGAGGAGACGTCAAAGGAGGACTGGGATGTAGGGGAAGGTGTGGCTGGTCTCGTACCCAGGAGGACACAAAGTGAGAACGAAGGAAACGAGGCCGAGCAGGAGGAAAAGAGAGGGAGGGATGAGAGTGAGAAGACGTCAGAACCAGAAGGGGGGGGGGGGGGGGGCTTTACACACAGAGAGGGCGGTGGAAAAGCGATATACCTTTTTGGGGGGGGGGGTGACAAGGTTGATTTTTCGCAGCTTTTGCACCACGAATGAAGGCATCAACCAATCACGTCGTAACCTGACAACAACAACAACAACAACAACAACAGAGGCTCCGTGGTCGAAACGGAAATTTTCATTATTCCTTTCAAACTCGACAAAGGCAGCGCAGACCAGATCCTCGCATTCCGTTCCTACCTTTCACAATAAAAGCCCTGTAGACAGAAACACTGTGTAATTCACTCAAAGCATTTTTATAGAAGGAAACTCAATAAAATAGCTTGCAGTAGCTTCGGCTATACATCAATTGAGACGATCGTGGAGTTGGTCCTCTGCCGGCATGAATCATTGTTTCAACTGTCGCACATTTGCATTGCTGCCGATATGATTTTTAGGATTTATGAGTTATTATTTTGTCTCGCCCCGGGTGTTTAGTGTGCACCCCAAACCAATTCTGTTCTATTCTACTGGCTTCTGCTGGCATCTCGGGTATGGAGCGATACACAGAGAAGGATAGGGGTGAGTAGGTAACAAGGAAAGGGAAGGAGGAAAGTGTGTTCACACTTGGACATCTAGTGTGCCTCCTGCCAGCTGCCACGGGATGAACCAGACCTCGGCAGCAAGCCGCATCCATAACAAGATAGAGGAAGGAGTTTGGAGAGGCAAATTAGAGATGGCATTTAAAACATGGGAATGGAAGAGTATGCAGGAGGTAAGGCCGGGATGGAGAGATGGACCAAATAGAGTGCGGGCACTTCCAGTCCATCATGTCACGTCCTTAAATCACAGCTATCTCATCCCATTTCAAATTATTTCCCTCTCTAAGTACACATCCATTCTAACTGTCTGCATTAGTCTAGTGTATGGGGGCAATCTGTCCACGATGTAAAGCAATAGAGCAGAGGAGGAGAGGCAGGCATTTCGAGATGGAGAGAGTGAAAGTGAGGGTGAGCTATAGAAAAAAACAGTTATGGAGCGAGTTTAAAAATGGCCACGTTCTAAATGGCCGGAGTAAATTGAGACCAACGGGGTTGGAAAATAGGACACATAAATTTAGGACTCGATATTTTTCACCACCTCTTCCTATTTGTCGCCCCCTCCATTTCTCTCTCCCTCCCGATCTCTCTATTTCCAGAGAACGGGAACACACACAGTGGGTTGTCACATGTTCCAGGACAATGAGGTAAGAAGAGACCAGCAGTGGGGCATCACTGTCATAGTGAATCAGGCATTACCGAGCAAGCAGCACCAGAGAGTCTTTCAATGCATGTGGATATATGCTTTTCTGAAACGACTCACGAAATGAAGCTTTTTTATATTTCCCAACCAGCCATTTCATAATCCCCTCCTTAAACCAGGGGTGTGTACTCGATTCCGATTGGCTGCAGGGCTCCCATTGATTCCTGATAATGGGCCAGTTATGGCTTGTGAAGAACTAAATGCATGAAAGTATTCATGCTGGCCTCCACGTCTCCCATTAATGAATCTACATCATGCATGTTCTGATGCATGATGCAAACCGAATATTTCCCGCTGCTTCTGCTCCCCATTTTATTGTGAACAAGCGTCAGGGAAACGCGATGTGTTCGCCATCGAGACTGCAGTCGTTCATTGAGATCCTGCTACAAAACCAGACAACGGTCAATTTCAATCAGCAGGTCGGTTTCAAATATTCCTATAAATATTCCTTTTCCACCAAAATGAGTGCATATACGCAGGTTTTGTTAACGCGGGAAAAAAACATAATAAAAGGCGATGCTTGTGTCACGTTCATCGCGCTGCAAAGACTGAAAAGCAGCATGGAGGCCAGTGAAAATGTTACAGTGGTTACTTATTTCTTTCCCATTTTTTCCCATTTCCGTTTTCTCATCTTTCAAACTCGGTGCCAACTAATTTGGAGCGATGATCAAGCGTTGTTTGGATGGAGGCGGAGAGAACTTCTAAATTCTAAATTAAAGTGTACATCCGGATGTCATGTTTCCATCACTGCGAATCGAATCAGAGCCAATAAACACCCGTTACCACCAATTTGAACCTTTCCCACTTTTTGGGGGGCTTTACTATTGCCATCGAGGTGTGTCATGACCACAGCTACTGCATTATGTTACATTTTTAAAAAACAGCTGCAGAGAAACAATGAGAAACTGAATACATACGCGCCAGCCCTTACATGTGTTTGTGCAGAAGAAGGTATTTAGCCTTCAAACTAAATAAAAAGGTATATTAGTTTTTAATCTGTTATATTTTCTTAGAATTTTCATATTTTTTAAGGATATTTCCAGTTGTTTTTTTTGCAATTAAAAAGAGCCAGGTATGAAAAGGTGCCACACGGGGAACAGAACTGGGGGGCAGCCAATAAAAGGAGAGACAACATATCCGGGATGAAAGGGCCACTCAGAAAGCTGTTACAAGGGATTTACTGTGCTTTACTGGACACGACAAAATCCATGAATGAACGACACAATTAGAGGGAGCGAGACGGGAACAGAGACGGGAACAGAGAGAGAGACAGACAGGAAGAAGAGAGGCACCGGGAGAGACATCAGGCACAGGAACACTCGTTTTTAATTCTCTTATCGTTTACAAATGCTCCTAATTGCGTCCATGTTTTAGCAAGGACGCTGCCAAGCCGAACAGCACATTACATTAATAGAGTACAGGACCTCAGTGATTACTACAACAATAGGTGCTATTGTAGGACATTAATTGGCAGTATGAATTCATGCTCAAACGGCTGGAAAAAAAGAAACTCACGAGGGCGTGGAAAACAGGAAATGACGATTTCTTTGCAATTAAAAATGTATAAAAAAGGACTATTCCCCTTGTAGGAAGAACATAAATAAATTAGTGCTGGGCAAAGATGAAAAAAATTAATCGATTAATCGCATGATATTTCTGTGATTAACTATGATTAATCGTATTATGCGCAAAATTCAAGAATTAATTAAAAACTAGTGTAATGCACGCTTTTATTTTAAAGTAATGTTATCAGAACATTATAACAGGCACTCTGGGAGCAGCAAGTTAACATACAGAATCTAAATGTTTAAAAAAAAAAACAGGTCTAGCAAAAAAAGAAAAAAAAACACAGCTGGAATTTACTGTGCAGGGGACTTTTTAGTATGTAAAGCCTCTGAAAAAATAAAGCAGTTACACTGACCCAGCCGCCATCTTTGTAGTCCGCTCCGTTTCATACAAATCAACGGTACGTCTTGAGGCTCATATGCGCCGTCTTTCGTTGCGATTCTAATGCTGCGTTCACACCAAATGCATCGCGAATGATAAGATAACTCCAGTTTGAGTGGTTACAAACAACTTTGCTTTTATTAACTACGCTGTCTGGTAGAGATTTAAAATGAAAATGTCCATTTAAAAGTGCCTTTCTCCATGTTCTCGGTCAATGTGTGCAGCAGCCCTCCCAATGCAAAAAAAATAATGCCGTTAACGCATGATAGAATTATTGTCGGCGTTAATGGATGCTGCGTTAATAACGCGTTAACATGCCCAGCCCTAAAATAAATACATAGGATGAGGGGAACGAACTTCTTTGCCAAATGATGTGTGGATAATAATTGCTCCACTGAATTCACCCCTGTGCTGTGATCGAATGATTTAACTGGCTCACTTCACACACACGCACACATCCTCCACAACAATTATCCCTGGACACAGTTCAACACCAATTCTATACTATCAACGAGCCCGTTTCCTCTGGAGAATTAGCACACATTTAACCACACACACACACACACAGAGAGAGAGAGAGAGAGAGAGAGAGAGAGAGGGACGGTTGTGCTCGGACACAGAAATCCCTTAATCTCTTCATTACAAAAGGCTTGAACACCCACTGGCAAAAAAAACAACCACATTGGAAATGATGAAAAGCCTAGATTATTTGGGCAAAAAGTTAATTGATCACATCCTGCTGTTTTGTTCCTGGAGACGGCTGCCAGTTACACAAAAGGGTGGCAGTGTGTGTGTGTGTGTGTGTGTGTGTGTGTGTGTGCATGTGTGTGCGTGCGTGAGTGTGTGTGTGTGAGCATCTCTTCATCATGTC
Organism: Cyclopterus lumpus; assembly: GCF_009769545.1. NCBI lineage: Eukaryota > Metazoa > Chordata > Actinopteri > Perciformes > Cyclopteridae > Cyclopterus > Cyclopterus lumpus. The sequence continues at coordinate 14,127,387 of NC_046973.1, forward strand.
GTGTGTGTGTAATGTGACGATGACGGTGCAGCAGCAGTCCATCGTGGATCATAGCTTTGCATTTCTTCCGCTGTGTATTTAATATTCATACATTAATTGCCCTTTTAACACAAAAAAGAAACACATGTGTGGGCGTTTGTGCTGTGTCTGTGTCTCTGCCTGCACATGTTTGCATGTACGTATGTGATATTCATATCCTATTTTCCCCCTCAGGTCTTCAGTGTTGGCCGCTTTCCCTTTTTCCATTAATTGCTGACGATCCAACGTTTAAACCGGGTGGATGCTATCGCTCCCCTAATCTACAACACCAGCGGCCTCCGCTCGTCAATTAGCTCGCTGTTGGTATTATGTAGCGGCCCCGGGGTGACCGGTGACAACCGCAGCTATTTGTCTACAAAGCCATACCTTCTAGACACGCTGAGGAAAATGTCTCACCGCCTTGATAATGTGAGCATTAGCCAAAGCCTTAGATCACACTGATTACTGCAGTCCAACAGACACCGGAGAGGGAGACCGAGCACGGTGGCGCTGGAAACCACTACAGACAAAAGGCTGGCAGCCATGTTGGCTAGGTAACGAGACACACACACGGACGGACAAGGACACACACACACACACACTCACATTGTTGGATGCCTTCCCTCTGCCATCTCTATCCATCTTTCTCTCCTCCTTCATTCCTCCTCCACTGAGGCCGCTGTTTCCAAAAAGGCAGCTTCTCTTTATTACATTCTTCTTTCTTCAATAACGTTAAACTACAGAGTACTATCCGTAAGTGCCATTTAAGTGCTACTAAAGTGCTAAACAACAAAGTGCTATCGGTAAGGGACATTTAAGTGCTACTAGAGTGCTACTACGGCTCTACCTTCCCTATTCAAGGTATAGTCGAAAAAGATGTGTTTTTAGTTTGTGACGGAAGATGTAGAGACTTTCTGCTGTCCTGATGTCAATGGGGAGCTCAATCCACCAATGAGGAGCCAGCACAGCAAACAGTCGTGATTTTGTTGAGTGTTTAGCTTGAAGTGAAGGAGCTACAAGCCGATTGGCAGAAGCCGAGCGAAGTGAACGAGCTGGGGTGTACGGTTTGACCATGTCCTTGATGTAGACCGGACCCGATCTGTTCGCAGCACGGTACGCAAGTACCAATGTTTTGAAGCGGATGCGGGCGGCCACCGGTAACCAGTGAAGGTCGCGGAGTAGTGTGGGTAAATTTCGGGAGGTTGAAGACCAGTCGAGCAGCTGCATTCTGGATGGGCTGTAGAGGTCGAATGGCATTAGCAGGTAGACCTGCCAGGAGGGAGTTGCAATAGTCTATCCGTGAGATGACCAGAGCCTGGACCAGAACCTGTGCCGCCTTCTGAGTGAGAAGGGGTCGTATTCTCCTGATGTTGTACAGCATGTACCTACAGGAGCGTGTTATTGCGGTAATGTTGGCAGTCAGGGAGAGTTGACTGTCGAGTGTCACACCGAGGTTCCTGGCAGTTAGAGTCGGAGCCAGCACTGAGTTGTTGAAGTTAATAGTTAATAGTCGTGGGTGGGAGAGCCTTTTCCTGGAAGGAGGAGAAGTTCAGTCTTGTACGGGTTAATTTTCAGGTGGTGTGCGGACATCCACTGAGAGATGTCGGTCAGACAGGTAGAGATTCGTGCTGCTACCTGTGTTTCAGATTGGGGAAACGAGAGGATCAGTTGGGTGTCGTCAGCATAGCTGTGGTAGGTGAAGCCATGCGAGTGAATGACAGAGCCAAGAGAGTTGGTGTACAGAGAGAAGAGAAGAGGACCAAGGACTGAGCCCTGAGGGACCCCAGTAGTCAGAGGACAAGGCTCAAACACAGATCCTCTCCAGGTTACCCGGTAAGAGCGGTCGGTGAGGTAGGATGAGAAGAGTGAGAGCGCGGTGCCTGAGATACCCAGGTCCTGGAGGGAGGACATGAGGATCTGGTGGTTCACTGTGTCAAAGGCAGCGGAAAGGTCTAGAAGGATAAGGACAGAGGAGAGAGAGGCAGCTCTAGCAGTGTGAAGCTGCTCAGAGACAGCAAGGAGGGCAGTCTCTGTTGAGTGGCCTGCCTTGAATCCAGACTGGTGGGGGTCTAGAAGGTTGTTACTGTGGAGGAAGGAGGAGACTTGGTTAAAGATAGCTCGCTCTAGAGTTTTGGAAAGGAAGGGGAGGAGAGAGACAGGTCTGTAGTTATTGACTTCAGATGGGTCGAGAGTGGGTTTCTTCAGGAGAGGGTTAACTCTTGCCTCCTTCAGAGAGTTAGGAAAACAGCCGGTTGAGAGGGAGGTGTTAATAAGATGGGTGAGAAAGGGAAGAAGGTCAGGAGCAATAGACTGGAGAATGTGAGACGGGATGGGGTCGAGGGGGCAGGTGGTTGGTCGGGCAGAGGTTACCAAGGTAAGAACTTGATTAGGAGACAGGGGAATAAAAGAGGAAAACGAGGGGGAAGAAGATGAAGTTACTGGAGGTGTAGTTATGGAGGTAATGTTATTTTCATGTAACATTGGCCACGCTGGTCGAATGGCGATACACCTGCTGCTGCTGCACTCGCTGCAAACACACACTCTGTGTCACTTTCTCGGCCTTTCCCGCTCTCCTTCTCTCTCTCTTTTTTCTCTCCGTGCACTCAGCCTTTTTTTTTTTTTTTTTTTACGTCATTTAGCTGACACTTTTATCCAAAGCGACTTACAATCATGTTACATTCATACACTGTAGACACAGCTACAGGGAACAATGCAGGGTTAAGTGTCTTGCTCAAGGACACATCAACTAGGGCGGGGCGGGGATTGAACCGCAAACCCCCTGATTGAAAGACGGGCATGCTAACCACTGACCACTTACCCACAGCCTCTTACTTACCGCTCGGGCCCTCCCTCACTGATCTTATTCATTGGTATAGATGCATGTGCCCTTTGCCTCCATCCATCTCTCTCCTTCCCCTTCCTCCTCCGCCTTCTTCTTCTTCGTTCCTTGTTAATTCTGGAGCCGCCTGGCTTCCACTTTTCTTTCCCTTCATCTATTCTTACTTTCAAGCTCATGCACGCGTTCACTTTTTCTCTTCACTAGCAGTAACTACAGACAGCACACACACACACGCGCACACCGGCAGCTACCACTGTGGTAGCTGCAGTCCCACTTGATTATCGCTGAGCTGCTGCTGCAGCGTGACTCCATCCCCAAGAGGAATGGCTCTAAAACATCCAGTTTTGTTCTTGTTACAGATGTTAGAAGACTCAGCGAGTCCTAAGGCCGACTGAGGGACAGATGCCACAACAGTTTTTTTTTTTTTTTAAGTCTTGGGTTATGATGCTGGATAGGGGACTGTCATCTCCCTCTCCCACATAATGCCACGCTTAGCTTTGAGTTTCATTGCCTCCTCACTGCACTCATTATAGGTGCATTTGTGAGCAGCAAAAATGTAATTCTGATTCAGCCCGGCTCTTTGCGTGACACAACAGTAGTCCACTACAGAGGGTATGTTTTATGGAATTATCTTGTTCACCCAAATAGTTTTCCTCCTCACTAAAAATCGAAATGCGGTATTCTGCGCCTTCTGTGTCGCTCCCTGTTATCATCCTTCCTCGGATGTGTATCTTGCCAACTGCAACAGCAGCATTTGGATTTAAGTTTTGCACGGTGCACGCATGTCTGTGTGTGTGTGTGTGTGTGTGTGTGTGTGTGTGTGTGTGTGTGTGTGTGTGTGTGTGCGCGTGTGTGTGTGTGCGTGTGTGTGTGTATGTGTGTGTGTGTGTGTGTGTGTGATGGAACGTAAGATAAACACCTCATATTGCAATCCCACTTCCCAATCTTTGTCAGTCTATTTCCTTCAGATGCTCAGTCACAATGACCAAAAGAAAAAGACACACACCGGCAGCCCAATTCTTCTTACGCTCCATTCCTTCCATCTCCCACAATTACTCTCTATCGCCTTTCCTCCATCTCTGCTGTCCATACGGGAGAAACGTCCTCTCCTTACTCTCCCTGACCCCTCTTCATTTCTCTTTATCTGTCTGAATTGTCCCTCTCACTTTCACAGACATTTCCCCCCACCTCTCCTTCGACTTTTCCTTCCAGTCTGATCGCTGTCAAACTCGGTTTCCTCTTCTGCTGTTGACTCATCCCTCGTCCTCTACGCTTATCTGTCCATCACCTCTTCAGGCAGCTCCCCACCCCCCATCCCTCCCCTCCATGCCTTCACTCACTGTAGAATTTCTTCCACCCAATCTCATCCTCACTATCTCAATTTCTCCACTTTCCACCTATTTCTCCGCTTTCCACCTTGTCCCCTCTCTTTCTCTTTCCCTCCCTTCTGATCCCTCTCTATCGTATTTTCGCCACTCCATTGTCTCAGCCCATTAGGCAGACACAAATCCGTTTGGAGACTGAGCCTCTGCGTGGTCCCGTCCTCGCACTCCTGGGGCCCGGTGCAGCCAGGAGGAGGCTCTCAGGAGACGCTGACTGGCTTGTGGCCGGGGAAATCCAATTAAATCGCTGCCCCAAAACGTAGCTCTTTTTCTGCTGCCTGGTGCACTTAGGGCACGTGTGCTTAATGAATGATACTGTCCATGCACACAGACACACACACACACACACACACACACTCGCACACATCGTCCCATACATTCCTTAACGGCCCACCCCACTGTTACCAGATTAACTTCCTCCTCCTACGTACCCAAAGTGTTCCATGCAATTAGACGCAGACAGACATTTTCACACGCAATGTGGCCACCCATGGACCAGGAGGGAGTGCTCCTGGTCATGTGATTTTACGTCATACGGTCAGTGGGGGTATTAAGGGGTTAAAGAAAATCTACAATATATTTGGAGAAGGTGTGTGCACTAGTCTGCGAGCAAATGTGTGTGCTGTACAGCGGTTTTCTGCATGTGCGCTTGGAAGCGTGCTGGTTCAAAAAGGAAGGGGGGGGGGGGGGGGGGGGGGGGGGGGCGGTTCCCATGCCCTTTCTCTCTCTTCTCTCTTAGTGCTCTAATGAGAAGGAACAGAGATAAGAGCTACAGTGGTGGCCGCTGGCCTCGCCGTGTCACTGTGACTCGCGTCTCTGCTGGCACAAAGACCTGTTGACACCGGAGGGTCAGCAGGAAATCTGGAGGACGGCGAGCGGGACAAGGATGGCTGAGATAAGACCGAGGCTGGGCAGGGGATGCCGGCTCAAAACAGCGGCAAGCAAGTTCTCGACAGCAGAGGCAAATGTCAGTGTTCTAATAAAGGTTTCGCTTTCCCCGCATGGAAGGCCCGTTAGATTTCGCTCTTCCATATCATCTAACGCAGCTGCATTTATGCACAAAGCACCAAATGAATGAGCTGATTTTGTGGAATGGGGTCCAAGCCCAGATCTCAGGCGGGCACAGATAAAGCAGCAGCAGATTGCTTTATCCCATTAGGCAAGGCCTAGTGAATAGGCAGAGATCTAGCTCTCTGTTCTGGGTGAAATCTCCAGCTGATCCTGGCACTGGCATCAACACTGTTGGCAGTTTGTCTTTCAAGTTAGACACCCCAGATTACCCTGTCTGTCTGTCTGTCTGAGGTAATCTTGATAATAAGGACAATGGGTTGAAGTTGTGATGGGCACATCAAAAGCGCATTGGTCTCGCTTTCGAGCACATGCAAGTGTCTCTCAACCTGTAACAAGTTTGTTTGGTTTTGTTGGCTGTGGAGCTGTGCTGAATCTAAGTAGACCCCTAAAAACACTCATTTCAGAAAATAAAAGGAAAAACAAGACACCATATAGAAGACAAAACACTGATCGCATTTAAAAAAACAAACAGCAGTATCTAAGGCTGTGTAGACACGGCTGGAGTCTTTAAAAGATATCTTTCTTTGATGGAGAAAGAGAAACCTGCACGGTGACCTCGTCTGTCCGTGACAAGCTTTCCCAGCGAGTGACGGCCGAGACTGACACCCAATCGAAATGAAGCCGTGCAGAGATCCAAGTTCACAGACCGGCCATGAATGAGCCACACAGCATTATGTCTTACAATTTCACAAGTAGGTCTGTTGAACTTCCAATAACAAGACCAAACAATTATATTAGAGTGTGCTTTGGCATCATTTTGTTAGTTTTAAAATGTATTATTTATCAGTGCAGGCCCACACTTTCATATTCACTGTTTCCAAGGTGAGCCCCTCTTTAACACTCAAACCACCCACACATACTTAGTCGCATAATTACTGTAAACGGGGACAATTTGACATAACCGGAACTGTTTGGAAACCGGGTGCAATTTGACTGAAGAAGTACTCTGAGGGGTCCTACCTTGGCAGCCATGATCATGGAGGAGCCCCCGCGGACTCCGAGGATGGGGATATGGGTCTGGGCTGAAATGAAGTCAAGGATCTGGGCGATGGCCTCCTGGTCGGTGTCATCCCCGAACACCACACCCTGCAGCCAGTGCTCCGTCATGAGGTCACAGATGCTCTTGATGATGCTCTTAGGGTCTGTCTCATTCATGGTTAGCACCTCCACGTTGGGCGCCAAGTGGAGGAAGTCCTCCTTCTCGCGGGCCCCGGCCAACGCCACCTCGCTGGAGTTGCCCACTAGGACGACGGCGATGCTGAGGCCACGCAGGATGTTGGGCAGTGCCATGTGGTGGGGAGGGGGCTGGGGTATGGGGATGTAGTGGTGGCCGCCGCCACCGCCTCCCCCGCCGCCCCCGCCTACACCGCCCTTCTCTCTCCGTGAGTGGCAGGCCGGGGGTAGGTGGAGAAGGCAGAGCAGCAAGAGGAGAAGGGAGAGGCGGTGAGAGGCGCTGGCGTGGCGGTGGAGCGACGGAGGCGGGGGTGGATGCAGGGGTCGGACCCGCCTCTTTTGCGCCTGGGCAACCGTGGGGGCGGCGGAGGAGGAGGCCCCCGCCTGGCCGCGAGGCGAAAAGGGACTGCGGCCGCCGCAGACAGGCATGGTGGAGAGGTGGGATAGTAATACCTGGAGAGACGGAGGGAGAGAAGGAGATGGAGATAGAGATAGAGGGGAAGGTTGGGTAGGCAGAGAGTTGATGGAGTAACATAACAAGGGAGAAGAAAAAGAAGGGGAGAAAAGAGAGAAAAGGAGATAGAGGTTAACATAGCACCATGCAACATTGATCGAATGAAGTGAATCGCAGAGAGGCTACATGCATCATATGAATCAGTGCATATCAATGTCTCACCACAGAAACTGAGAGCATTGAGGGGAGGGAGGACCACGCTAAGAGGGATGAGGGAAGAGGTCACACTTGACACACATAAATAGTGCATAAACACACACACACAGCTACACGCCGCGGTGGCGTATAGTTTACGTATAATCTCACACGGATCAATAATTCATGTGGAATGTTCTGAGGCAGCATTATGGTATATATTATGGAGGATATAAACCTTCCCTCCAGATGAGATGCTGGGGTCTTGACAGGGGAGGAACGGCAGAGAGAGGAGCGAGGCGTTGGAAGGAGGGAAGAACGGAACATGAGGAATGCAAACGAGAGAGGGTGGGGAGTCAGAGGGCAGATGGACTAAAAGACGTCTCCACACCAAACTCAGATGACTGACAAACTGTCCGGAGCGAGATGAGTGACACGCCACACCGAGACGCAGGCAAACTGACGGACGCCGAAAATTGATTACGTGATTGACAGCAGAGGCGCTCGGAGGAGCTCGCAACACTTTGATATGATACCCGCCCTCCCTGCTCACCCCTACTGGCCTAGTTTTGTTCGCCGGCTATCCCTCCATCCTTCCACCTCCCTCCCACGTTCTACTTGACCATATCCGTATCTCTCCGACTCCCTATTCGCTGTGCTTATTTATAGAGCTTTTCATTAATGGTTATGCAGAGGGGAGGAGAAAGGGGGAGGAGAAGGAGGAGAAAGGGCCATGTGGGGCGATGAAAGGAGGCAGAGGGGAAATTAGCAAGATCCAGAGATGATGGCAGCAAGGTGGGACAGCAACAACAACGGCAGCTGGAGACAAAGGCGGGGGGGGGAGACAACAGCGCTTTCTGAGAGAGAAGTGTGTGTTCTCTGTATGTTTACACCCGAGTGCTTCATCAGCATATAGTCGGTGTAGGTGTACAGTCGGTGGAAATAGATGTCCACTCTGGTTTTGTGGGCAGAGATGCCGAGGATGTCGGGGGTGTAGTTGCTCATGAAGCTGTTCTGAGTGGTGTATTGTGTTTACATGTCTTTAACTAGGCAGATGGAAGGTACAAAGAAGAACACAAAAACACAAAAACAATAACCGCCCGGTGACGCTGACAGCTAATAAGACAGGAAATAACAGAGAGGAAGAAAACGCGAGAAAAGGAGATTGAGAGAGGGATAAAAGGGACGGACGCGAAGATGACAGAACAACCAGGGGAAACTGATTGCTGGAGGTTCGTCAGCTCTAATTACAGGTCCCTGTGTTAATAGTCATTTGCACACCACTCTCCAGGAAGAGTGGAGAGGTAGGAGGGATGATAAGAGGCATGAGGAGACAGAGCGGGGAGAAGGGAGTGGGAGGAAACCAGAGAGAGACAGAGAGTGCACCATAGAGGACCTTGGTGAGACGCCAGGAAGATGAGAAAAGGTGGAGAGAGAGAGAGAAAGAGAGAGAGAGGAGGAACTAGAGGAAATACAGAGATGAGGAGAGAGAGTCACAGAGTGAGGCAGATGCCCTCTTTGAATCTGGACTACTCTGGCAGCACTCTGTTTCCATGGCAACAATTAAAATAGGCCTACATGCGCACACGTACAGGCACAGTTGATGGACACAGAGATACACACACATACACACACACCGGCATAAACACACTTTTTTGCTTTAAGCATTGATCATGTAAAATACCATTAAAAAGTCCCATAGTGAGTCAAGGCCAATCTCAGAAACACAAAAAGGCACGTATCAGGCTACGACACTAAAGGACCCCGTTTCCCCGTCAGCCAGCCCACGCACCTCACCCACCATTTGCCCTATTAGCCACACCAACGCACACAGCAGCCATATCAGTTACACATGGTTGGACTGCAGATCGCCTCTACCAGCCCAAAACCCCCGAGGTCCAAACCACCACACACTTTCCTGCTTTTTCCATTCACTTAGCTTTGTTTCACTGTGTGTATGTGTGTGTGTGTGTGTGTGTGTGTGTGTGTGTGTGTGTGTGTGTGTGTGTGTGTGTGTGTGTGTGTGTGTGTGTGTGTGCGTGTACATACAGCATATAGCATTACTATTGTTGTGTCATTTTAAGTATTTTTAATTTTTAATGAGCTTAGTTATGTATTTATTAATATATTTATATATATATATACATATATATATATGCCTACATGTATATATATATATATATATATATATATATATATATATAAATATATATATATATATCCTCTTTCAAACAAACTGACTTCTACTTATATTTCTATCGTGATTTCTATCTAAGTTGATCATTAGAAAAATGAAATGATTAATGATTTCAAATTGAATTTTTGGCAAAATGTCAAAAAAAAGGATTCACTTGATCCAGCTTTTAAAATGTTATTTAAGTCCATCTTTCTTACACTTCTATGAAAGTATCTCGCTCTCTCTCACTCAGTGGCCTGGCAACATAAGCAAAACAACCCATCATTTGTCATCAGATTCAAATATTGAATCATTGACTCGTATCGCCTGGTCACAATTGGTGTCGGCCAATTAGGTAAGAACTCTGTGTTTCAGGGAGTTACCCACCCAGACTAAACTAAACCAGGTACTAAGTGGGCCCGAATGGACAATAAACAGAGGAATAGTCATTAATGGACGTTGAGTCTAACGTCGCTCATATTGTGTGGAAAGTCAACAGAGGAGGAACTTTGAAGCCTGACGTGGATATCACTGCTCTGTTTTTTTTTGGTCAGCTATAAATCATAGAATTATAACTAGTGGGGGAGTCCACAGCGGATCTCTGCATGTGTCATATGCATACCAGCTATTAAGAGACCAAATACTGGCTGCAAACACAAATGCACGCACACAATCAGAAAAATTGGCTTCCCAGTCAATCAAAATATCTATAACAGGTGAACAAACAGGCATCGTATTGTTCAGGTTTCATATTTAATGTACGCGACTGAACAGCACTCCCTTCCAATCACAGCATATTCTGCCCTCGGAGTAATAAGTCCACCCAGGACAGGAGGCGCTTGTGGGCAGCACAAGTTTGTGTGTGTTTGTGTGTGTGTGTGTGTGTGTGTGTGTGTGTGTGTGTGTGTGTGTGTGTGTGTGTGTGTGTGCGGTTGATGAATTTGGTTTGAAAGGTTGGGAAGAGTGCTAGCAGAGGCTTGCTCTCCCTAATGCATTTTTAGAAGTGACATTCAGCAGAAGAAAGTAACCTTGGCGTTAATCTTTGACGAGAAACGTCTGTGATTTGAAATTGATTCTGACGGAACCTGACGATATCAAACACATTTTGTGGTCACAACGTGGTATCATCGTGGTCACAACGTGGTCACCTCGTGGTCACATCGTGGTCACATCGTGGTCACAACGTGGTCACATCGTGGTCACATCGTAGTCACAACGTGGTCACATCGTGGTCACATCGTGGTCACAACGTGGTCACATCGTGGTCACATCGTGGTCACATTGTGGTCACAACGTGGTCACCTCGTGGTCACCTCGTGGTCACAACGTGGTCACCTCGTGGTCACCTCATGATCACATCGTGGTCACATCGTGGTCACCTCGTGGTCACATCGTGGTCACAACGTGGTCACAACGTGGTCACCTCGTGGTCACAACGTGGTCACATCGTGGTCACATGGTGGTCACAACGTGGTCACATCGTGGTCACAACGTGGTCACCTCGTGGTCACAACGTGGTCACATCGTGGTCACATCGTGGTCACATGGTGGTCACAACGTGGTCACCTCGTGGTCACAACGTGGTCACATCGTGGTCACAACGTGGTCACATCGTGGTCACATCGTGGTCACATCGTGGTCAAAACGTGGTCACATCGTGGTCAAAACGTGGTCACATCGTGGTCACATCGTGGTCAAAACGTGGTCACAATGTGGTCACCTCGTGGTCACCTCGTGGTCACCTCGTGATCACATCGTGATCACATCGTGGTCACATCGTGGTCACATCGTGGTCACAACGTGGTCACATCGTGGTCACAACGTGGTCATATCGTGGTCACATCGTGGTCACATCGTGGTCAAAACGTGGTGATGAACACCGACGCGCGAGAGTATAAAAAGGAAAGCTGGTCGGATGTGTGAACTCATTACGAAGCGCTCCGATAAATATTCATGCAGCCTGTCTCTGCAGCCTGCTGTGGAGGTGGAAGGTGGCGTGTGATTATGTGTTTGGACCTGTGTCTGTACATGATGTTCTGAAGCAGCCACTCACCAGCCTCCTCACCAAAGCAGACCAGCCAGGGTTTGCAATCACATGCTCGCCGAGGCTCCGGGGCCAATCCACTGGCACAATGGTGTCTATTTCCAGGAAGAGGGCCCATCGCTCTCCCCCCCAGCCCCCCAGATTCCCTTCTCCCTTTCATTTTAACACTATTCATCTCTTTCTGCCTCTGTTTTATCATTTGGTCTCTCCGAACAATGCCTCCTCTCAATTCTCCCACTTATCGCTCCCTTGCGCTCGCACTCTCTCGTCGCCCTCTTCTCATTATGTGATAAGTGTCAGGTTTGTCGATGGTGTTATTTGCATGAAGACTGGAGGACAAAAGCTACTGGCAATTTTTCACGTTCATCGCCTGGTTTGATATTTAAGAGGACGGAGGAAGATGAAACGGAGCGACAACCTCTCTTTGTCTCTCTGGGACGACTTCGAATGGTCCACGGTGCAAGTACATTATCTCACCCGCTAAGTTGGGCGTACTGTGGTGGCTTCATTTTTACCTTTAATTGAAATGAGAGCGTAATGTATCAGAAGCTGCGGCGGCAGAATATGAGTTTGAAAAAAAAATGGCACGCGACGTCGCTCGTCTAATATACGTTTGTCAGCGCCAGCTTGTCATTCCACTTTGAGAAGTGGACGGATGAGGAGGGACAAACTCGGTGTGCGTCTTTTGGCGCTCTGCAGGGAGGAAGACTCTCAACAGTGACTCGTTGTGACAGCTGTACAATCGGAGGCTGTTGAGTCCTTTGGCACCGCGTTGCGCGTTTCTTGGTGTTTTCGAGGCTAAACCCTCCGGCGGCACCTTGGCCTGACCCAGAACCGGTGCTGACGAGGGGATGAAAGGAAACGTTACCTAGACGAGCTCTCTGGCCACACAGCAGTGAGACGAGGGGGCGGCTTATCTCTCACACACACACACACACACACACATATATACACAACCTGTGGCACCGTGATGATGGGGGGGGGGGGGGGGGGGGCGGGGGGCTCTACAAAACTATGGTTTATAGCTTTTTTTGTAGTTTGAAAATTGGCAGTTCCTATAATATAAGATCATTAATGTAATTCCTTTTGCATATGTGGACTGTGTGATACATTAGACATACGGATCGTTGTTATATATGGAATAATTATGGCGGGAGGCAAGCAGCAGGGGTCCACAGTCACTTTCTGGGCATTAAGTCTATGATTACGCCTCTGTACACTTTTCCCACTTTATTTATAAGTCCAGCGTGCGTGCTGCAGCTCCATGGCTGCCCTGCCCCTCCGTGCCTCGGCTCTGGCCTGCAGCATCCGTGGGGAACAGGAAGGAGTCGAGCTGCGTTGCACCGCCTTACGTTACAGCCATTTTGCCCTTGACAAGATGTGCGTGATAGTAAAAGTGAATCTCTTGTCTGCCTCCCTCTGCAGATGCTGCTGCTGCTGCGGACCTGGTGAGAGAGCGATCTTCAAACACTCGTCAATACCATCCACAGGTCTTTCAGTTTGGCAGGAGAACAAAATGCACTCCAGGCATCATCTGGAACAAACTGATCTAAAATGTTATTCTTTTTATTCATGCACATATGCACAAGTTAATTTGTATATCAGTTTGAATGTAATATTTATTATATATAGTATATATAATATTATTATATATAATATAATATATATAAATATAAATATAAATATGTATATATATATGTATATATATATATATATATATATATATAGCAGTATGCAGGGTTTGCGTTTGCTTAAAATGAAGCCATGAGAATGTTCATTTAAGTGCCAAAATGTTACGAAGTATATGTTAATCAGCTTTTAATGCACACAAATGTCAGGAGGCGATGAGGCACTGATCAGTATAACGTCTGCACTGGTAAACACCACGGAAAGCTGTGGTGTTCACAGATGTGTGATTTTACAGTATGTGTGTGATTTTGACGTCCGGCTTTCAATATGGTGTCAAAGTTGTACTGAGGTATTGAGTTGACCACACAAAACTTTCTAATAGCAAGTAAAGATTAATAAAAATGAATGCTCTTCATTAAGTGCGGCGTGCAGGAAGATGCCAAGAGAACAGAGGGCAGGTGCATGCAGTGGTGCATTATAAAGCCAATATTAAATGCATCATAATTTTCAAATATACAAGAAATTGGTTCGGAATGGACTTAATCTGACGTTTTTTTATTTGATCCATACTCTTTGGCATGAAGCCCAAGTGTTAAACCGTCTGGATGCAACAGAAGATAAGCCTTTGCCCAATTAGCATACAGCGCAAAGTGTTTGTCCTTAATGAATTAATACAATTATGAGGACCATAACATCCCAGTCGGCCTCCAGCCAAGAGGGGGGGGGGGGGGTCACACACCATATCAGCGCTAAACCAAAAGCCTAAATTGACCCAAGGACAGATGCGGGAAGTTGTGGGGCAACACTGGGTGTCCCACGTTAGATTCCAAATACTGCACCCAACTGTATCCCCACAGCTCCCAGTTCCTGGTAGTGTCCGGACCACGGAGCTTCCCATGAGACACATCACAGTCCACCGGGAAGAGTAAGGCATCGCATATCGAGTCCATGGACACAAAGACACTTACACACCTCAGACTAATGACAAATGTGTTTTGACAACATTCAGGGAGATAAGCGCTCTGTCTCCTGGATCTCTCCCAGGGACACGTTTCTATTTACACCTACTCCGCCTGGCAGAGGAGATGCTTAATCTTCCCCAAGATTTGTGGCTTCAGCCTCTCCTCATCTGCCTCGCATCAGCATTAGTGCCTCACGCCATGTGTCATTGTGAGAGACCTTTACTGGAGTGTTTATACGTGGGGCGTTATGCAGCAGAAACCATTGTCTGCTTATAAGGTAAAGCTAGGGATAGAGAGCAGCATGGTGCATTGAGTGACCCTTGTGCCAATAACAGCACTGTAATCACTTTAAATGTGTTTTATTGTCAGCTTTTTACAGATTAGAGACGCAATAATCTATCCTCCTCTATCCATCTCATTCCAAGCTGTTATTTTTGGCACCGGGATTCTGCCTTTTTGGATTAGTAGGTGTGGAAGTGGTTCGCTTTTCTTTCTTTTTTTGTGGGACTCCTATTGTTTATGTGTGTGTACTAGTGAGAAACAAATCAGGTTGTATAGCACGGTATCTGCAAGGTATCTGCTCCACTGTGGGTCGTGGGGAAATAATCTCGAGTGGATGTTGTGATGTATCGGTTTCTTAAAAGACGATACTGAAATACAGCGTGGCTGCGTGCTCAAAATCAACCTCTTTTCGAGGGGGGAATCGACATTTCATGGGCACACGTGGATCCATCAAAACCCGAAGGCCTGAAATGCGCTTGAGCAAGAACATGGCCTAATCCGCTGCTGTTCTTTGTCTGCCGGTACAATGCACACACCACTAGCCCGAGAAGAGGACAATGAGCACAACGTGTGTATACAGAAAAAAATTAGTCTCAGGATCTTCCACACAAAAGCGTCATTTCTGGACACTCGGTCCACTTCGACAAAAAGTGTTGTCTGTCTTCTCATTTCTAGAGCATCCAAAAGTAATAAGGAAACGTTATGTAACTCGCCCACCCATAATCTCTCACAGACCCCTCTAATTCATACCACCTCTGCAAACACGCTGTAGGAAAGCCATCTCCTCCCTCTGCCTCCAGGCTGAATATTGACTGATGACTTTCCCTTTCAGCTATCAATTCTGTTGCTAATTTTACACATTTCAATTAATTCCAGGTATTCTTGCACGGGGACCTGCTATGATTAGAAGCAGCCGGAGGACGGATTTCGCAGCCCTGACATTTTCACGAGAGCCCATAATGCACACGGGGAAAGAGGCTGCGTCTCCAGCCTGTTTTTGGGGTGTTGTTTTTTCGCATGATCATCACAATTTTCTTGCTGTCACGGCTGTCTCTCTCTCTCTCTCTCTCTCTCTCTCTCTCTCTCTTCAGGCTAAGCGTTGGGTGGGATTAAATCCGGGGGACTTCCGTCGTAGAGAGATGCTCGTAGATGTCGTTATCCCTGCGGGGAGCCTCATCATCTTCATCCCACAGCGGAGAGAGAGGCGCTTGGGACGCCAGCCCGGGGATAACAGAGAGAGAGACGCGGGAACACCAGCCAGGTTGGCCAGGCAGCAGCCAAGGAGGTTGCACAAAGAGACAGCTCGTTCAGCCAGCAGCAGACAGCAACGGGTGAACACCTCTGGTTAAGAGTAAAACTGGTCTGCACGAAGCTGAGACAGCTCTTCTAATCCAAGAACAGTGTAGACATATACTACTGAAGAAAAACGGCATGTTCTCTTTGAGCTGATAGCACAGCAAACCGCTGGATAAAAGCAGCTTTTCAAAGCATCTGTTAAAAGGAGTTCTCTCTGTATCTTTGCTCAAGTCCGCAACAAGGTCGGCGCCGCTGGTCAGCGACGCAACGACAACCGGTGGTGATTCGATGTCTTGCTCAAGGACACCTCCGCAGGTCAGACACTCGGCCAGGGCCTGCTTTAAGGACGCGCATCATAGTTCCCCGCTGTGCCGGCCTTCTGCCATGTCTCGTGGCTTTAAGATGCCAGTCTGTGGTGAAATGCAGTTTAGTGCATACCAGTACAGAACATCGATGGAGACGAACCAATGGCGAGGCATAAGGAACAGAAACGCAACAGATACACAGGTACACGTTTAAAAAGCCTGGGAGATACACTGAGATTCTTTTATCGTAAAATAATTAATTGTTTCATCTTTTTAATATCGATCCATCACCTTCCACACAATATCCAGCTAAATAAACAGTCAAACGCACTCACGTGGGTCACAAATGGAACATTTGCATCTGGAATGCAGACGTCTGAATAAAAACCTGCACTCAAACTAACTTTTCAAACAGTTCAGTGACGTGCCAACTGCAAACAGCTCTCCCATAAATATTCATGGCTGCATATATAACCCAATGGTGCCACTGACTATGGGGCGCATGTGTAAAAGATGATCTGACTCCAGCTCCAGGTCAGGAGACCTCCAGAGCCTCGCTGCGCCTGTCGCCATGACTACCCGGAGGACTCCATTTGCAGCGGCACAGTCAGCGGAGGGAACCGCTCCAGCACCTTCAATTAGCAGCCCATTATCATTCATGAGTTTGTTTGTGCAAAGCCGGAAGATTGAATTCCAGTTAGGCCTTCGTCCCTGCTCGTGCCTGCTGATGTGATGTAAAGGGAAGCGGACGCGGAGGCCTCCGTCGGGCTAATTTCTGCGCCGCTGAGGCCTGGGCTCATCCTCGTACCTCCCTCGGTAGGGTGGTGTCGGTTGTACTCGGCGTGCAGAGGTCATCAATTAGCAACAGGGCCCCTTGAAGGAGACATGCGGTTCGGTTTCAACCTGGTGGTCCTCCTGAGAGGAGCTCTTAAGACTCACTGTTTTGCATATAAATATATTCACAGATTTGGTTTTTTTATTTATTCCATTTCACAGCGCCCTCTGACAGTGACGAGGTGAGCTGCTCCCTCTCCTGCCCGAGCTGCTCCTCTCGCAGGGTCTGGCTTCATGAATAACGGTGATGCCGTTTCCATTGTTGGTCTCATATGCATCCAATAGGACTAGTGGACAAAAGCTTTCGCTTGTTACCATCATAATACTCTTCTCTACTTTGATGGGATCATGCAACCAGACAACAGCACATTCCACTTGATGTGACATAATCAAAGGTGTGGTAGTGTGTGTGGCTAACAGGGCCCACTGGCCTAGTAGCTCCAGCAGTGTGTTTTCGTTCCTTCTGGCTGATTTGTCTGATATAATGGCGTTGACCTCAGTGGCACTCGGCCCTCCATATTGAGTTATTAAATTTATGCAACCGCTAAGCTCCTCAACTATTTCCCAATGACTACAGCCTTCGGTTCACCGTGCGCTGGTCGAGGCCGGTGGTGGACATTCTGCAATTTTCTGGTGGAAAACTGAGCGGCGGGGCAACAAGATGGGAGGAAAGCGGAGAGTGACGGAGAGTCAAAGGGGGAGAAGAAGAAGCGCGCACCGTATATTTTATTCAGTGGGAGCAGAGTACAATTCATAATCAGGGCCGACTGATTCACAGTTTTAATTAAAAAGTAGCCTTATAGCGCCGGTGGTAACATCTTGATTTATGGAGACCCGACCACAGGCTCCCATCCACTAGAGAGAGTGAGTCCACCCCGGAGGAGGGGGCGTGTCTCGTTTCTCACAACCAGGTGGTTGACACTATATCGACGTGGCCGATACAATACCGATACTGGAAATTGTTAACAATGTGAAATTACAATATACCAGATAAACAGGTTTTCTGAGTGCCTAGTCCCACGATACACCCCTGCTTACACCTGTCGATATCAGCCTCAAACATCCAGTAATGGTCCATGTTCATGGGCAGCAACACTTCATGACGGATGCCTCTGAACTGATGTACTGGAAATAAATAAATCAAAAAGATAGCATAGGGGAATATCAGTGAAGAGAAGAAGATATATGGGTGGTGGTATAGATATTGGCTGTAGAATTTTAAAAAAGCCTTCTGGAGAATGGCCAGCGCAGCAAATCTAACCGTGGCAGATGGAATTTGCTTTGGTCTGACAGTAATGTTAAGTTTATGTCAGCCCCTCTGTTTAAATCCCCGCCATAATACAATCACTTGATACAGAGAGATTTTAATTAAAAAACTGTTTATGAGAGAGGGGAGATAAATGCAGAGAGAGCATGACAGCAAAGAAGGGGAGAGAGAGAGAGAGAGAGAGAAGAGAGAGAGAGAGAGAGATTACAGGAGTGAGATAAGTGTGAAAGTAAGAGCTCATTCTGCATTGAAAACAGAGAAAAGCACAGAGTGTCTCTATTGTCTTCATGCCTGCGTTTACTTTCAATAGCTCACTGCAGTGTTCTAGGACTTTGCTCTGTGTGTGTGTGTGTGTGTGTGTGTGTGTGTGTGTGTGTGTGTGTGTGTGTGTGTGTGTGTGTGTGTGTGTGTGTGTGGGTGTGGGTGTGGGTGTGGTTGTGGTTGTTTTTTGCTTCCTTCTGTGCTCTCGGATTCTTCGTCACTCTCGATGATTGATTTTTTAAGGCCTGGCTCACTCGCAATCACGAATGAAACCACAGTGACAGCACACACACACACACACACAGACATGCACGCTGACCCATCACCTCGTACCGTCACACGCGCGCAACAAGCACACACGGGAGAGGGCTGCATCAATTTGAATGATGCATATATGCATACTATGATATAATCCATTCATGTAGCAGGCACACAAGGCTTCAGTGTTAAGTAATGAACATGCATCGCCGTCTCTCTACATTAATCGTTCGAGCACATCTATACCGCCTCGTCAATTACACAACTGAGTTATCACAAATAGATACACGCTTGGAGAAAGTCACAGGGAAAAAAACTGGGCAGGAAAGAGAAAGAGCGTGACAGTCATGTCCTATAATATCATTTATTTTTTTCTTCTGTGATAAAACCTATTTTTATTTATCGTTTAAAAAAAAAAATGTAAGTGAATCCTTTCACTGTCAGCCTAATGCAAAATACAAAAACGTCATCATAAGGCCGTTATTGATCTACACCACAGTGTCAGCAGTGTGTAGTTAATGCGTATTACACGCACCTTAAAGTCTGCCCTTCTCTCTGCACACACATGCACATGCTGCCGATCGCATGTTGCCTTTCCCCTTTCTCACTCGTTTTAATTACAGTATGCACACGCACACACACACACACACACAATACGTAGATCAGGACCGACGGTGCACTGTGCATGAGGAGACAGTATCTTATGTCTCCCTGAGGGTTTACCCGCTTCATAATAGATATCAGACACTTGGGCAGCAGTTACAGATAATGTCAGGGGGCAATTTTGTCATGACAGATGATATAATTCCAGTGGACTTCAAATTAAATATATTATCAGGCTGGTGTCAAAACAGAGCTCGCCCTTTACCAGTGCCATTTACCCCTATTTGAACATTGGCTCGAATATGAGACTTTACAGCTGATATTCAATATCTATTTTGTCGTAAGACATACTGTGAAAATGTGGAGGTGGATGTTGCATGTTTATTTCCTATAGCTATTAATTAATTACAGCCGCATATATCTTCCTCCGTGGTAGTTGTAGGATGATGAGACCTGTCAATCATCATCCTCCATATCTGCAACCACTATCCACATCATGATCAAACCTGAGCCACTCGCTGTACAGCTAGGATAAACACTTTAAAGGAGTTATAGTCGCAATTACAACGCGTGAGAGCTTTATGTCCCGAAGCAGCTTGAGTCTTCTGTTGAGTGCTCAGTTGGGAAAATTAATACGGGCCGGAAACGTCCTGCAGACCTACAAGGCCAATTGCCTCTTTACCCTCCACTAGCTATTATTATACTATAAAATATATGTTTAATAGAGCGCCTCTGTGACCCGGCAGGCTGACCTGCATGTAATGTATTTGCAACATTTCTGCTATGTTTATTATCTCTGTCCAATGAGGAAATAAAAGCTGTATGGGTTTTATTTTGTGTGTGGATTCAGTTTTTAAAAGCCTCCCTTTGTTTGATCAAATTGCGTTGGCAAGCCTCGTAAGTCATTGATCATCTGTATCAGAGAATTTTAAAGTACTCACTCACACACACACACACACACACACACACACATACACACATCCTTAATGAGGGGGGCATCAGGGTCTTGCTGTGTTCTAATTGTCTTATCTTTCGAGGTGGCACATTCATGGGCTGAGACTTAATTTAACACCCAGTCCTCCTCAAGCGCTTGTGTTGTTTACACCCCGCCCCATCACCGACACCCATACACACACGCACACACACGCACACACTCACACACACAGGCACTTATACTCGGGACTCGACCCTCTAAATACCCACTCTCACACCAAAGTCATTGCTCTCTCTGTTCTCGTCTTTCCCCGGTTGCACCGTCACCCACCAACAACCCATCTCCTCTCGTGGTAAATTAATAGGCAATCTGTTGTCATGACATACCAACTGTGTTAGAAACAAGCGTGCACTCTGATCTCCAATCTAGTTTTTCCCGTTTGTGTACACTGTGGCAAAGACAGTGCTGCAGAAACAAGCGTTTAGCACCTTTAAAAGGTTAGAGAGCCTCTGAAATAAATATTGAAGAATCATCCAAACGAGGCAATAATTCGGATGTTGTTGCCAGAAATTATAAAGTACCATATTTATATATATGATATATGTATAACATGTATATACCGGCGTGACCTGCTATATTCGCACCACTTGGTCCAATCAGGATGTCTTTTTGAGTGCTCTTCTTTTTAGAAATGTGGTAGTGTAATGTAAAAAGCCGTTCTTCAGGTGCATTGTGGGTGATGCAATTGAGTGGTATCTTTTCACCCTCAAGTTTTATCCAAATCCTACCCGGTGACGACTGAGATATTAAGAAAAACAACCAATGCGGTTCCGCACAGCAATACTAATTGAAAGTAGAGCTTTCTTTTTGTGGAAATGTGTGTGGAAATTGTGTGTGGAAATTGATCCACAACATATCCGTGAGTATGAAGTCTCTTGTCACTGTTCGTCGGGAGTTTTCACAATTGAACAGTCGGAGCACTTACGGTGTTTTCAATAATTCTCAAACCCGGGTTCTAGCTTGCAGGAATCAATGTGAGACGCAAACAGGAACAATCGACTGAGCAGACAGAAGAGGCTGTGCGGCTCCACCAGCGCTGCATTGTCTTCAGGTGCTCTGAGTTTAATCAGTCAGACTTTGACAAACCTATTATGTTAGTGCCCCTCACAATAGCTCGCGCCACCATCTCCTCTCGCCTCCTTTTGTGCGTCTGCCTCGTTGGAAGTGTTACAGCATCTCCCTGTGAGACGGATTACCACATACAACCTACTCTTTCCCCTCTTCATGCCCCTCTTCCTCCGTTTCCCTGTCTTTCCGTAGCCTAGTTGCCACATATCACAGATGTTGACAGCTTGCGGATGAGGTCCCTCAGAGAGGCATTAGCTCCCTATTGGGAGTTATTCTGCTAAACTCCTGGAGGGCATTTTTCTCCTTAACACAAAGCAATCAATAACTTTTTGTATTATCTACTGGCAAACAGAGAGGCAAAAAAGGCTGAGAGGATGAAAGGCAGAGAGGCAGAGAGGCTGAGAGGCAGAGAGGCAGAGAAGCTGAGAGGTAGAGACAGAGAGAGAGAGAGAGAGAGACAGAGAAGCTGAGAGGTAGAGACAGAGAGAGAGAGACAGAGAGAGACAGAGAAGCTGAGAGGCTGAGAGGCAGAGAGGCAGAAAAGCTGAGAAGCTGAGAGGCTGAGAGGCAGAGAGGCAGAGAAGCTGAGAGGTAGAGACAGAGAGAGAGAGAGAGAGAGAGAGACAGAGAAGCTGAGAGGTAGAGACAGAGAGAGAGAGAGAGAGAGACAGAGAAGCTGAGA
The DNA here is from genome assembly GCF_009769545.1 of Cyclopterus lumpus. Taxonomy (NCBI): domain Eukaryota; kingdom Metazoa; phylum Chordata; class Actinopteri; order Perciformes; family Cyclopteridae; genus Cyclopterus; species Cyclopterus lumpus. Next base: position 14,149,180 of record NC_046973.1, read on the forward strand.
GGTAGAGACAGAGAGAGAGAGACAGAGAGAGACAGAGAAGCTGAGAGGCTGAGAGGCAGAGAGGCAGAGAGGCAGAGAAGCTGAGAAGCTGAGAGGCAGAGAGGCTGAGAGGCAGAGAGGCAGAGAAGCTGAGAAGCTGAGAGGCAGAGAGGCAGAGAGGCAGAGAGGCAGAGAAGCTGAGAGGCTGAGAGGCAGAGAGGCAGAGAAGCTGAGAGGCAGAGAGGCAGAGAAGCTGAGAAGCTGAGAAGCTGAGAGGCTGAGAGGCAGAGAGGCAGAGAAGCTGAGAAGCTGAGAAGCTGAGAGGCTGAGAGGCAGAGAGGCAGAGAAGCTGAGAAGCTGAGAGGCAGAGAGGCAGAGAGGCAGAGAGGCTGAGAGGCAGAGAGGCAGAGAGGCTGAGAGGCGGGGCTCGCTCCCATTAAAACGTTGCATCAAGGGAAAGTAATACCTTCTCTGTTATGGACTGATTTATGGTCCGGCACAGCTTTCATAATGGGAAAGAAAAACTGAGTTTATGGAGCGGAGATGAAGATAAATAAGTTTAAACAGCATTACTTAGTTGTACCTTCTGCACAACAAGACATTGATCACATTCTGTAAGTACAGCATTAATCACATACTACGACACAGGTTATATTATTGCAAATTAAAGCTGGATGAGAGGATTTGCCCTAAAATCAGTGACAACTTCGCCGAGTTGCTGCGAGTTGTGTTGCTCGCTTGTGGCACAGACTGCGTGCAGGTTTTACATAACTCCGTACAAGTTTTGAGAGTGAGTCAAAGTTGTTCTGTTTCGTTCCGAGACCTAGTGTTATGGATTTCCCTGTCTCACCGCCCCTCCGACTGCACTGCTGCAGTATACAAATGAGGAATTTGTTCGGTTTATCAAACAGCTGCAATCATCCTTCCTCTCAACGAGACAGCAGAACCCTCCGACACTCTCCATTGTTAGTCCTCCAAGCACGAGCACAAGTGTTTCCTGTCGATCGTGGCTGCGTAAAGATGCTGACCTGTGGCATACACACACACACACACACACACGCACACAAAACAAATCATTCACCCACTTCACCCACACAACCTCTAGCTGAAGCTGAGACAGCTGTTCAAAGACCTGTACTGGCTTTAAGACAAATAAGTGTATAGGAGCTATTTATTTGATATTAGAATTTACTTCTTTTATTTACAAGTAGTATTGTTTAATTATTCAAGTTGTTTGCTTATGTAGGTTATAATTATTTTGATTCTTTGTTGTTGTTGTTGTGTAGATATATACTTTTGGTTGTTCATTTGTTCGTTAATTGGGTAACACTGTGGGCACCTGTTATATGTAGGAGTATTTTGTTTAGTTAAATAAATGATCAGAAAAACGGAATTCTGAATGGAAAATGCTTTCTTTTAACCGCGTAAACCACAAACCCATGGTGCGTCAGTTTGATTTATGTTTGTTTTTGATTTATTGGACAAATGGCCACTACATAAATATATATATACAGTATGTATACATACAAGTATAACTCCTGTTCATGCAAGGCACTAATCCTGTCAGTTGACAATCAATGATTGGTTAACGAGGGACGTCTATCTGTCAGAAAAAAATAAACAAAAATCAAACTTGCATCTCTTGTTCTCGGGGTCAGAGTCTATTTTTAGATTCGGTGAAATCGTAGAAGAAAGAAGCTCCTTATAACTACAGAACTACTACAGCCTGAGAATAATCACATGTGTGGCTGTCTTCAGTATCAAAGTGAATCAGTGGTAGTAGTCTGTACATCCAGAAGGTAGATTGCAAACAGGAACTGCTAATAGCTAATTCAGCATACACTTCATGCTGCCAATGTAAACAAATACAGGCACAAAAAGGGCAACTTTTAACCTTCCTCGTAACATTATCCTTCCTCGTAATCCGTAAATCAAGGTGATGTCTTCAGATTGCTTGTTTTAAACAACTAAACAGTCTAAATGTACTTTACCAAGATGAAAATCAGAAAAAAACACTAAAAGTCCAATGTATTTCCATGGTAAGGGACTAAAACAACTCCAAAATGTTATTACAAATTGTTGTGGATTAAATTCCCCGCTTCAGCATCGGATCTATAGCCAACAACTGGAGCACAAACACTGACGCCACCTGTAGCCTCCTCACGGCAGTATCTGAGGACGTGCCAGAAGAAAACAGATGCCACCAAAGCAAACGCTGGTAGTGCAGTGCTCTGCTAATGACTGGATCCGTGGGCCGCTTTCCAGGTGACGTGCGGCGTGCGGCTGGAGACGAGGAAGATGGAAGACGAATCGATCCCGCCGTCTTGCAGCCCCAATCAATGCCGCAACACAGATCTTAGCTGCGTTTTCAGGTCAAGCCGAAAACACGTGATCCTGCGACCCAAATTCAATTACCGTATTTTCCGCACAATAAGGCGCACTTAAAAGCCTTTAATTTTCTCAAAAAACGACAGTGCGCCTTATAATCCGGAGCGCCTTATATATGGATTAATTCTTGCTGTGCTTACTGACCTCGAAGCGATTTTGTGTGGTACACGGCGCTCTGTCAAAATGTTTTAGTACGACTTTGGTAAACTACAAAGCCGCACCGCTTGCAGCATTATGGTGCGTTCACACCAAACGCGTTGCGAATATTCACAACGCTTTACTCGCAGCTTATCTCCGTGGCTTGTCTCGGTAAAAACAGTTATAATTTCCTCCATCCACCACGGTCGAAATAACCACTAGTTCTACTTTATACTTGTTGTGGACATCCCATAAACGTCGGAAACGTTGGATCTAACGCCCTTGTGTTTGGGTTCATAACATCACCCGTAGGCTCACACCGCTCGGGGAATTTCACCGACTCCACCTCGATAACTTCCGCTTCCAGCGCTACCAGAGCAGCAGCAGCCCAACGGGCGGAGCATCTCAATGCTGATTGGCTGCGAAACTTTTGCAACTCACGTTGGAAGTTGAAATATTTCAACTCTGGCGAAATTTCGCAACGCGCGGAACGCGAACGCGTCCGTGCGTTGACTTTACATGGGATCCAAACGCACGAAAAATTCGCAACGCGTTTGGTGTGAACGCCCCTTTACGGCTACCGTAGTCAGGAGCGTCGCAGAGTTATACATACTGTGCTTCACCATAATATTACAATGTGTGTGTATAAGGACCCCAAAATGGCACCTGTCAAGAGACACGCTTACGACGCGGACTTCAAACTCAAGGCAATCAGTCACGCAGTAGAACATGGGAATAGAGCAGCTGCGAGAGAATTCAACATTAATGAATCAATGGTACGGAAGTGGAGGAAGCAAGAAGATGACCTGCGCCAAGTAAAGAAGACCACACAGAGTTACGCTAACGTTTGATTTAGCGGTATCAGACTGTTTTTTGGGAACAAGGTTGGGAGTTATTGTGAATACGCTCATTAACGTTTGAACAATGTTGAGAGTTATTGTGAACACATTTAATAAAGTTGTGTGACTGACTGACTGTTTTGTTTCGCTTAATGCGCCTTATAGTCGGGCGCGCTTTATATACGAAAAAAGATCGAAAATAGACCATTCATTGACAGTGCGCCTTATAATCCAGTGCGCCCTATAGTGCGAAAATACGGTAATATTAAATGATCATTTTGAGATGAATGACCCACCAGAGACTTGCTGGATCTTACGAGTGTATTCAACCGCAAGATAATTGAACATCAGCGAAGCCTATAGGTGTAACAATGTGATTGGAATTCATTACGAAAACAAATGTGCCGCGGCGAGTTTGCCGTGCCTGAAAAGTTTCTTTGAATAAGACCGTTATTGAATTAATGAGATGTGCCCACACGCTGCAGTGTAATTTTTGCATATGGTGACAAAATAGAATAGACAGCAGCACACCGGCACATCAGACGTCATTGTCTCCCTGAGAAAACCCTCAGCTGCATTCTCGCTATCCTCTCCTCCACCTCCCCAGAAACAAAATACCTTCCTCTCCTTGTTTCCTTTCTCTTGTCCTTTTCTTCATCAAAAGCCTCCGTAGTCACCGGCCCTTGAATTTGCAAAAAAAAATAAAAATTTAAATAAAGTAGCCAGAAAAAAAAATTTAAAAACTCTTTTCACACCCTGTCTATAAAATAAAAATGAAAAAAGAATGATATCAGTTATGAATATTCTCTCAAAATAAGCACACAAGCATATACTGACCTATTCAGCAGAAGACTGCAACACCAGACTTTAAAAACAGAAGCAGAAAAAAGAAAACCGCTGTAAATTGCATTCTGTACATAGGCAGGCGGGACAAAAGGTGATCAAAGACTGCAGCATGGATGTGTTATCTGAGTGATGACGCGGGCTGCTGGAGACGAAGCAGGAGTCTGTTGTTAATTGGATTTGATTAAAAAATGAGACGTGCATCACTTAATTAATGGCACTGAGTGGTGGTGGTAAAGACGGGCCAGAATTCAATTTAGGTTAGGTACACAAGGGTTGGATATAAAGCTTTTAAAATACTCATGAGACATTATTATTCTAATATGTCTTAATTTTAACCATTATTCCAACCCTTTTTTTTTTTCTCTAAACAGTTTATGTAAGAGCAGGAAGCCTGCCGGACTCGAGTAATAGGCCTAACAGGCCACTAATCTGGAACTCTGTGTATGATTTTATTTATTTTCAAAGAAGTTGGGGTGTCTCCGTTAATGAGATTCACCGGCACAGTTAATTAACCTATATGGTAATGTTTTGTGACGCAAGGCGATAGCCGTCGAAAGTGCCGCGTCAGCATCAGCCGAGGCAGCTGCTGTGACTTTCAGCTAACGACGGAAGGCCGAGCTGCACTTCATTACGGAGCGGCGCTGTCGCTCTGCTGCCGGCTAAAGGAGAAGCAGCGACTGTGTAATGGCAGCGTTTCTAGTGTGTTCGCATACTCCATCACCCCCCACACACCACAACAACCAGTGCCACAACAACCAGTGCCTCCCAGAAAATAAAACAACAACAACAACCACAACAACTAAAAAGTTAAAGAAGAAATGTTTCTCAATCTTCGCCCCTCTGCACCGAGGCTCAGTCTCTGAAGGCTGATTAATAGTGAGTGCATGGGTGGGGTGGGGTGGGGGGTGGGGGGAGAGAGAAGGAGGGTTGGAGAGGAAGAAAAGGGAGAAGAAGACAGAGGGAGAAAGGTGGAAGAATTTGAGAGCAATAACACAAATTGAAAGAGAAGGTGAGTGAGGAGATGAATGCATGAGAAGAAGCGATGAACTGTGCCGATATGATGGCCTCACATGGGCCCATGTGGCAAATACATCTGCCTCCTTCCCTCTTTCCCTCTTTCCCTCTTTCCCTCTTTCCCTCTTTCCCTCTTTCCCTCCTTCCCTCCTTCCCTCCTTGCCTCCTTCCCTCCTTCCGTGCAGAAGGGAGCATGAGCGCCAACACGTCCAGACGGTCACACGCTTCTGCCACAAGGAAATCTCATCCAACAAATCCCTTAATTGCCTGATCGATGTGCGCTGAGAGCCATGCAAATTAAGCCGATAGTCGATGGGGGCCGGGCCGGGTTGAAGCGTCCACGCACTGACGCATGCCTGCTGATCAAAGTACACACTGTGCTAAAAACCCAGGATTAAAGCATTCATCTGTAGGTTCCACCTTGAACCATCATCCTGACCCTCGAGCAAAGCTGCCGTGTGATACAGAGCAACAACAAAAAAAGCCTTTAGAAGTTTTAAGACCATCCATCACTGAGCTCGAAGAAAGGTGTGCACTTAGGGAAGCCGCATACGCACAAACACACACAAGCGAGATAAGCCTGGGCCGTTTCAGCGCCAGCTCCCGTTTCGGGACACGCCTCACGCATCTGCACCGTCTTACCTTGTGTTTCGCCGGCCAAAGTCTCATCCCAGCGTCTCAGAAGCAGCATGATGGTGCGGCCTGGGACTCCTCTCTCCCTCTCATAGCCTCAGACTGAGGGAGGCTGAACTGCAACCAAAGCACGAGAGAAGACAGACAACATGAGTGTCGATTGTTAGCAGCTATATTGTGTATAGCTGTACTGTTTTTGCCGTCGCGGTTTGTCTCTCCGACTGGGTGATCATTAAACAGGACAGAGGGAAGGAGCGTCACTTTCATTTCTCACCGGTAAATGCAGAACATGGAGCACAAAAATCATCTAATTTTAAATATCTTTTCAGGGCCCTGAACACAATGACAGCAGTAAATGCGTCCTGAAATGTATAGTTTGTCATGTCACCGGGTTTATTTGCTCCAACCAACTGCCCTGTATGAAATGTTTGGGTTCGAGTCTCCCCCCACCCAATCCTTTCAGTGTTGATTGCAAACAAGGAGTTGGGAACTCACAGCAGGTTTAGGTAAAATCCTCGACGGGTCAAGAGGGTAAAGCAGCAATTTCGAAGGTAATTGTACTCCACAGGAGCAGCTTCGCTTCTGTTCTCCCCTTTCGCTCCTCCGAAGAGATGTTTGGCGCCGCTTGTTTTTCTGATGTCCGCCAGTCTGTTATTGCAAAGGGAACAGGGAGGACAGGAGGGTTAGAAGCAGGTCACGGTCGATCAGACTCCAATAAAACCACGTCGTGCTTTTGCACAGCGTGCAACCTCTGACTCGTTAAAACGCACAACTAAATCGGAGTACAGCTTTCTGCATCATTGTTTGGACTCCGAATCCACTTTGAGGGCTATTTCTCTCCTTAATATTTTTTGTGAAACGTGTGTGTGTGTGCGTGTGTGTGTGTGTGTGTGTGTGTGTGCGGGGGATAAAACTGATTTGAGGAGAATCCAGCCCAGGATGATAAATTATACATTTCCTTCTAAATGTGCTGTAGAACTTAATTGTCTCTGCCTTCATCCCCAACAATCGCCCAACAACATTACGTAGATCAGAAGAATAATAAATAGCTCCTATTAATCCAGATTATAACTCATGTACCGTGAGCACACTGCCCACAAGAAGCCCATATGAGTGTCTAAATTGAAGACGAGAGTGTGGGCCATACTTTAGGGGAATTAATGATTAATTGAAATATGTCAATGAATAATAAATCAGTCTCTGCGGGGTAACAGATTGTACGTTTCATATTTAATAGATTGATGGGCCCTCACACAAAAAGCGTACACACTCGCATGCAGCGACACGTAATCACGGGCCAATCACGTGTTCCCGGTTCGACACATGAAACAGAAGGGGGTGAACGTACAGTAGATTAAAACATCAAAGAAGGCCTACGCTGCTCTCTCCAAACGCCCAGGCAGCTCCAGCTTGTTTCTCAGCTTTTCCTAATCCCACAAAAGGGCCCTAAATGTTGCTTTTTACGTTCACTCTGTGTGTGTGTGTGTGTGTGTGCTCCCATCCCCTCTCATGGACAGTGTCTGCGTCGATACAAGTCCTCTTAATCAGCTGCGATGAATTATTGAATAGCCTTTTTATATCAGATCATGACCCATATTCCACACGCTTGAAGTGAATATGCTGCCAATAAAAAAAAATAAAAAAATAGAAATCGAGATGTACTTTTTAAGTCGCCCCACATAGGCTCGCCTGCTCGCTCTCTGATGGTTGCAGAAAGTTACGAGCTTCGGATGGAGCTCCGCGCCTCCGACTGGCTCGTTTAACAAGATGAAAGACGAGGTCACGCAGACTCACACACACACACACTCACACACACACACACACACACGTGGATCCGAGGTGTTTGAACTCCGAGCAGACTTTAACAATGGGCTTTACATGTTTTAGGTTTGACTTGAACCTCATCAACACAGAGTGGAAGTTATTTGGCGATAAGATCTGGAATCGAGTGTTATTGCTGGTTTCATGAGGGCAGATCTCGGTGCTCAGAGCCAGACACAGGAGCTGTGTTGTCGTCTCGTTAGGTAGCACATGGGGAGGAGGAGAGACAGAGAGGGAGTCGGTAGGAAGAGGGGATGGGATTAGGAATCTCCTCAGCCCCTGCTGTCTCCTCTCCTGGCCTGTTTATCAATGACGACTGCAAACACGGTGCCTGTGAAAATCTCTTAAGCTCTATTTGGAGACTTTTGGCAGACTTCTTTCTCCCCGTAAGCTTCTGGCATTGAGAAGTTTTCAAACACACCAATAAAAAAATGGGCAGCAGGCTTGAAATATGTGGTGGTGCCCCGGTCACCAAATACAGCTGATATATTGGTCAATAACATTTGGTGGCCCTATTTACACAAACATTATTCTTTTAGAAACAGGGTACACTTAAAACTCCTAGAATTACACAAGCGAACAATAACTACGATGTTACTTTTTGGCAGGGACGTTAAATTGGCTATACGCTAAATATATATATACATATATATATATATATATGTATATATATTTATATATATATATATATATCCCGCTAAGGTCGCCTAACAAATCCCCTCTTCATTTGCATGGGAGTGCTGCTCAGCCATATCCATCTTCCAAACGGTTCAATTGGACAGCGATTGCTCACCCAGCTACGCTCGAACAGATCGGTTAAAGGGACAGTTCACCCCAGAATCAATACATAGCTTGTCCTCTTCTCTCTCTGCTGTGAGCACCACAAGCTGAGTGCCATATTAGTGCGTTGTTTTCCAAAACTAGGCAACCCGCACCAAAACAATCTGGATCGATGAATAGCTCTATAGGTAATACGAAAAAATAACTATTTCAGATTGTTGGGTGTACTGTCCCTTTAAAACTCAATCAGCATCTTTTGCTCAGTCAAATCAGCCATATCAACTACAGTTTCTCCACCTAAATGGGACGAATCGTTCACGTCGCCGTCCATTTTGCTTCCGCCTCGCTCGTCCACATTCTCAACAATATGACAGCAAAGCGGGAGTCCTACGCGTTCATGAAAACGCGGCACTATTTCTGTCATCGTTACAGTAGAAAGACAGCGGCGAGCCATGTGTCAGAGGCAGCGCTTGCACCCGAGACGTCCATTTTGCAGCGTGGCAGCTGTGACAGCCTTGACACACTGCCTGGGCTTAAGTGGCCATCTGAAGATAGGCTGCAGGGGTCACGCGTGTGCCAAGACCCCCGAGCAGCATGGGTAATGGTCCCAGGTTACGGGAGCAGGCCCCAGGTGGGTTTCACAGGTACGTAGCGCTAACCTTGACTGTGCAACACACACACACACACACACACACACATTCTGTATGAATCCAAACAGCTGTCAAATGATGGGAAAGTTAATCAGAGACAAGTGGTCAATCTTCGATGCACTTATGATGGATGGATGGACAAAGTGTCTGCATGTTTTTGTGTGTGCGTGTGTGCGTGTGTGTTTGTGTGTGTGTGTGTATGAGAATTGCATTTTCTGCAGACGTACTCAAGCTTTTATTCCAACACACTCCACTAGGAGATCTACTGTCATTCTCCCGCTGTGAAGCACTTTGTGTTTCTTTGAAATACCAGCAGATCAAAATAATTGCATTGAGAAAAAGGCCAATGCAGTCCTTCTCTTCATGTAAATTACTTTATTGATCTGCCTGCACATTCTACTCACGCACGCGGACGCACACACATACACAAACACACACACACACACACACACTCACAGACACACACACACACTCCCTCCTCAGGTATAAATAAGAGTGTGGAGCAGAACTGAACAGATGATTTGATAGGCAGAAGTGGCTACTCCATCAGGTGGAGAGCGGCTAATAAGAACAGAACCGAGCATGAAATACGGAGATTCATTTCCACATGTGAGGTACATTTGGTACGTCATCAGATCCGAGTGTACGCATGTGAATTCATTTCACATGGATGAAATGTGTCAGAAATAGACTTAAAGGCTCGTGGGCAAAAAAAAAAAAAAAAACTACAAAGGATAAATGCTGAAGTGCAAGGGAAATTACTGATCTCTGATAATCCCACAATATCCATTCAACACGCATACAGTACACACACACACACAAACACACACACACACACACATTGAATGCACACCCCCTCACACACATGCAAAAATAGTGACTTAATGACAAAGATGAAGATGAATATCTACATCCATTAATCGTCATCTAAAAACATGCAACAACAATAGCATGTGTGGATTCAAAGCGCCGTACTCACCTATTTAACCCTTAACATTAAGAAACATTAAATCTAATGGATTTTGTAGGCTGGAAAATTGTAAGAATTGTGGCCGTTACATCAACTAATAGACAAAGATGTGGCTTGAGTCTTTAATCCGCGTTAGTGGAATCCCATTAAGATTCAATAGTTGAAAAAGAAATACTGCAATCAGCTTCAGTCCATTACAAAAAGAAGTCAAAAAGAAAGTCCCGAATTTGGGATAGTTTTAATTATTGTTAATTTTTTTTTTCATTTGGAATCAAATCCAGGATTTAAATTGTAATTCCACAGGAAAGCAGCTAAATCCAGAGTGCCTTTATCATGTTGACAGCTGCTCAAAAGTCCCACTTCCCATTATCTTCATGTAATGAAGAGGAGAGGCGTTAAATCTCCTTCAGGGGAAAAAGAAAAGGTGGAAATAAAATAATTAAATTAAATTAAAAAAGAGAGGATGGATAAGGAAATGAGTTGTGTGGTTTGCTTCACTTTGCTATGCATCTGTCTGCTGCTGTGCCTCTCTGTAGCTCACACACACCACACACACACCAAATTATTCAGATACTTTGCAATCAGCTCAATTCTTTCGAGCAATCTTCTCGTCTGGTTTTCTTAAATGCCAAAAGATTCTTCATGAATAATCCGCCCCTTGCATTTCAATACATGGAAGAAGTATAGTCGAGGGCAAAATTCCGTCACCAAAACGCTAAATAAACAGCAACTCCTCTCTGTTGCAAGCAAGTCAATGGCGTGCGAGTGGTCGGACATGACATTTTCTTAGATGGCAAATGAAGTGACGAAAATGGGACGACAAATACACCAATGGGGGGATCGATTCAGAGGGGGTGAGAGGGTGGAAGAGATGAGAGAAATGAAAGATGCGGAGGAAAGAAGAAAAAAAGGTGATTAAAAGAGATGAAAGGTTGAAGTGAGTGGAGAAAAAAAAGTGCAAATTATAATGGAGGGAAAAAAAGGGGGGAAAAATCCTCTGGATGATAAAGCCAGTTTTTGTTTTTAGTCCATTCTCTTTGAGTGCTTGTGTGTGTCTGTCTGCGAGAATAAGTCAGTTCAGAAAGATAGGGAGGGGGTGAGGGAGGGAGGCAGAGGAGAGAGGGGGGGGGGGGGGGGGGTGGGGGGGGGGGGGGGGGGGGGGAGGGGGGGGGGGGGGGGCAGAGAAAAAGGGAGGCAGAGGAGTGTATAAACACAGATGACACCCCGACATATTGGACGAGCTCTGGCTTACAATGGCGCTTTGAAACGGCGGCGAGCTGTCGCTCATGAATTAGGCCTTTGCTCCATTTAACCTTCACCTGACGAACATGTAGCGAGGAAACTTAAAACGCACCTCAGTTTGACCACAATGTGCATCCCCCCCCCCCCCTCTCCCCACACACACACACACACACACTGGGCCCGATGTAGGATTCTGAACGTCACCCAGTATGCATGACAGCGAACAAAAAGGAAGACGCGTGAAGAGGACGCTGTGTGACAAAAGGGGCATTTCAGATGCTTTAATGAAAGGACAGACTTTTGTGCAACATAGAGATGAGGCGACCGAAATGTGGCTTCCCGTGATGGCGGCTGGAGACGGTGACTGCTTGATGAGTCGCTGTGGTCTTGGTTTGGAGGAGGACATAGAAAAGGAAGACCAAGTCAAAAAACACTGACATTACAGGATGAAAGGGGAGAGTGACGTGAGGATGACATGGCATGAGGCGAGAATCAGCTGAGTGACGGATGGGAGGGGAGCCGTGGTTATACCAGAGCTAGATTGTATAGGCCAGTGTGTGTGTGTGTGTGTGTGTGTGTGTGTGTGTGTGTGTGTGTGTGTGTGTGTGCGTGCGTGTCAAGGTGTGCTTAATATATGCGCACACAAAACACCTTGCATACACAGACAAGGAACAAAGACTTTGAGACAGACACTAAACACTAAATAGACCTACCTATGGTTAGAATTAAGAATCGCCCAAAAAAGATGCATAGGGTGGTTGGAGGAAAAAAGAGGATGGGGAAATAGGAAATAGGAAAAGGTACAAAAGTGAAAAAGCCATAAATAGAAAATACAAGCAAGCCAATTATAATGTCTCTATAAAGAGGTTTTTTTTTTTTTTTTTTAAAGCAAGGAAATTAAAACACTGGTGGATTAAAAAAAAGTAGCCAAAGTTACTGGTGGACAGTGAGCGGAGTGGTGGGGAGGAGGAGGAGGAGGAGGAGGAGGAGGAGGGAGGCGATGAAGGGAGAAGGGAGCGTGGGCTGCACAGGGATAGAAAGGGCTGGCAGTGATAGCGATGGAGAGGGACGGGAGATTGAATGAAGGGAACAAAAAAAAGAGAGAATATAGGGGGCAAAAAAAAAAAAAAATCCCCCTCCTCTTTCTCTTTTTCTCTGTCTCTCTGCCTCTCTCTCTTTCTCCCTCCTTTTCTGGCTCATAAATAGCAGAAATTGTTGACCAGGTAAATAGCGAAATAGATGAGAAGACAGAGGACCGAGAGAGCAAGCAAATGAAAAGGTAAAGCACCTCCCAGCAGCGCGATGAGGAAAAAAAAGAACAAAAAACGAAAGATAAAAGCAAATACTCCAGTGGCCTCCGTTGTCTCCAGTCTATGTGTGGAAGGGGGGATTGGCTATTGCCAGTTGTTCCCCTTCCTCGGCTGCCTTCTGCTTTCTTCTGTCTCTCCTCCCAAAAAAGACTTCCCATCCAGATGACAAAAAAGCAGGCACAGATGTCCTTTTCCTCTCTCTCAACTCTGGTCTGATATCACGTGCCACTCACACAGGTTAGACATTGTTGCAGCAGCAACACACAGTATCACCAATATTGCTCAGTGGGAGGATGGAGGGGAAAAAAAGGGCATTGGTGGCTGCTGCTAGTCAAGCGCTGCCTGCCTCATGAGGAAGGATACTGAGCTGGAATTGCTATGTCTCCCGTCTCCCGCCCATCCCTGCGAAAAAATATGGGAGGAAGGGAGGTGGGCCCACTCGCTGCATTAGTATTCATTGAAAGAGTGTGAGAGTGAGAGAGAGAGAGAGAGAGAGAGAGAGAGAGAGAGAGAGAGACGGAGAGAGATGAGGAGGAGGAGGAAGGGGAGAGGTGTGCCTCTTCCAACAAATGTCGAGGAACCGAACCGGTGTGTTAAACTGATAAGAGAGTGGCTCCCCCTAGAGTCAATCATCGATACACAAGCTCAAATAACTGGAAACACTGGGAATGTACCGCATAGTGGTGGACAAACCAGTTCGATGACCTCTGACCTGCGTTTCAGTGAAACGCCTCACAATTTAACCTCTTCGGGCAAATTCCCTGCTGCAGTGTGTCACTCCAGCTGCATGGCATGAGTGCAGTCCATTCACTGTGGAAGCTGAGCCGCGTGTCACTCTCTGGCGGCGGTGTTCATCACGTCACGTTACCTCTTTTTCATATACGCTGTTATATATATATATATATATATATATATATACATAGTGTTTATGTGTAACAATTGGATTAAAACACATTAAAAAGGGATCCTGGTTCAAGCCTGTGGAGTTGTGAAAGCAGACCGGTCCTTTCCTCAGCTAAACTCAGTGTTGCCATGGTGACAGATGACTGCTCTCAAGTGTCCAAATCAAAGCTACAGCAGCACACAAAGGATAGGTTGGTCAAAAGAACGCACCCTTCAGAAGGTAAAGACCGCTGTGCACCTCCACATTATCTATGTCTCCGTCTAAATATGTTTACATTGTTTCTGCATCCAGGAATGCCAAGTGACCACATTTACTGAAATATAAAAGTCGTTACATTTCACTTGACAAGCCCACAAAGACACGACATTGTGTACACTCTGCCTAATAGATGGCTTGTACTAAAAAATGAGAGCGAGGTAAACCGCACTCTTTTGTTTCATCCTCATTAGGGAATAAGTTGTTTTGAATGTATTCCCTTTTGTTATTTATAGGAAAGAGGCCAAAGGGAGACAAAGAGATGCTGACAAAAAATATGATAACCAGTCTCCGCAGTCCCCTCCGTCTGCTGACCTGTTTATCAGACAGTAATTACCTAACTCACAAACAAACTCAAGCCCAGTTGTACTTACAGTGACACAGTGGCGTGTGCAAGGCATGCGAAGACCGAGGCATTTCAGGCAAGCTCCGTTCAGTATTTGAATCATGCATGAATAAAATGACCTGACAATGAAGTTGAAGGTGGAGTCCATGTGGCCCCCTAAAAACAGTTAGACCTGTGGTTCCTTGAAGCATTCAACAGACTCTGCTTGACCTTTCCCCAAGTTTCAGACATCTGTGAACCTGAATTTGAAAACACAATGAGCTGGATAAAAAAAAAAAAACATTTATTGGACAAAAAAAGTGGCAATAAATGTCACTGTTGACATTGTTTTTAATCCTGTGTTTTAACGAGGGAGTTTACGTGACTTTTACCTCATCAGCCTCCGTACTTTCTGCACATGGGAGCTCTCAGTGGGAGCAACCGTTTCAGCATCTTGAAAACGTCAGCTCCTTCCTTCTTAACGTGGCTTCACCAGACGTGCCCCAGCGGCTGTTAACACGCTCTTACCCTGGGCTGAGTGGGCTCCTACAGCGGGATTACGACTAAGGACCGCTAAGCACAGCGCTGGTGGAGATAAGGAAAGTGGAATTATTGGTGACACAGTGGATGACAAATACACTGACAACAACATCTGAATATGCTGAATATTTGTACATTTTTTTATTCACTTCAGGATACGTTAAAACCGTTGCGGGTGGGAAATGTTTTGTCGGGGGGGAAAGCGTATGTCGTAAATGTATTAGTGTGCCACATCGCCACCTCGTGGTCGCTTTACGGTACTCTGATCGACCGCTCTGTATTTGATTGAGCGCCTCGGCTGCAGGAGCCGCACACATCACAACACCGTTAAAAGATGGCGGGGTTGTCATCGCCGCTCCGAGTCTGCCGAGGAATACTAAAAGAATTGCGTGCCATCCATGGACCCACTTACAACCGGTCGCTGGCTTACAACTACGTAATGGACCAGTTTCGTAAGAACAAGGTGAATCTCCTCCACCAGCTTCCTTTCAGATGACTTCAGTTAGCTGACTGCCACAACAAAGTGCGTGGCTCGCGCTAGCTAACCGAAAAAACTCAAACGGTAACTTCACCCGTTTTTAGAGTAAAGTTGAAATAACGTTCAACCCTTCGGCCGTCCACGGGCGTGGAATGAACGCGTGCGACCCAACACGACACCGGAGCGGCTCGTTGCCTGCTTTGCAATCTGTAGAAGCTAAAATGTCTGCGCAAGGTGACTACTGTGAAGTCGAAGGACATGCTAACACGAGCAGCTAACGAGCTCAGAGTTACGTGAAGTCCTCTGTCTGCTTGTTAATTCACTCACTCGAGCGCAGCACCGGGTGGACTAATTAACTGCGTGTCAGTTATAGTCGTGTGTTGGCCTCGTGCGTTAACGTGAACCCAAACTGAGGACATGTGGAGCACCATGCGCGTAAATATAAGGTCATATGAATTCACTGAGGCAGGTTCAACAGATGTTTGGTCATCGAGGAATTTGTACTCATCCGCGTGAATAAATAGACACACTTTGTTTTGTTTTTTAAAATCTGAAGCCTCAGATTTTTTTTTAGAATTGTTTAGAATTCATTATGCATCATCACGTTCATCCTCCCGTTTGTTCTGTCAAAGAGAAGCCCTAAATGTACCTCTGTTTGATTACAACCCCTCTCCCTGAACACGTTATAGCTGCTTAAGCATATAGGCTTAAAGCTCAGAGTTATTAATGCTTGGCAGAGCATGGCTCACCAGGCTGGTCTAATGCATGAGTGGTCACTGAAGCAAAATGGCTTGGAGCAACTCGTGCTTGTCAGGGTGTATTTGTCCCAGCTCTGGAAAGACCCGGAGGCACTGTAATGCATATGTGAAACTATAGGGACTGCACCGATGCTCACTGTCCATGTGGTTATTACTGGAGTCATTGCTAACTCCTTGTTGACCACCAGCTCGATAGACCTTCAGGCTTTTTCTTCATACATGTTAACTGGATTTCATTTGTCTCTATGGTGACTAGGGTTTCAAAATTCCGGGAATATTCAAAGTTGGAAACTTTCCACAGGAATAAACTGGGAATTTTTGGGTAATTTAACTGTATGTACCTTGTCATAAGCAGACATGCATGCAAACATTTATAATACAACTTTTAAAAATGACATTTTTTACTTTTTTGACATTTTGTGAGTAGAACTTTATTCTTTCATCGAACAACAAAAACATGAACGTTGAATAAAAAAGGTGTATTCCCTATGATCACCACTCCCCAACCCAAATTGTTTTTGGGGTGTTTTTCCCTGAATCCTTTCAGGTCTAAATGCTTTCTTCCTGGACCTCATCAACGTCCTCCTCACTGCTGTAAAAACTTAGTCCACTGTATACAAATAAACTTGGTATTAAAATGAACATGGCTTCAGTTTACCAAGTAATCAATATGCTATATGTGTGTTGGGAAAAGTTCACTTTCTACATGAACTAGTTCAGTTCATAGTTCACACATTTTAAAATGAACTAGTTCAGTTCACAGTTCATAATTCAAAATTTTGAACTAAGTTCACAGCTCCAAAAAATGAACTAGTTCAGTTATTTTTTTCAATATGTTGCGAGCTATAATTGAAATCTCTATCTGTCTGCAATACCGCTCTTGGCCTCTACACAACTCGGCGCTCTCACACTTGCCAGGCATAGGGCTGAAACGTTCAGACGCAACACTGATGACAAAGACGTTCAAAAACAACAGAACGTTTTATGTTTACGTTTATGTTTATGGCAGACAATGTTCCCAACCAGCTGCATTCAGGGTCCAGCTGAGCTAGGCGTGCATAGTCTTGTTCTCAACTACATTTAAGTTCCCTGTTATATGCTTTTGGAAAAAAATGTAGGCACATTTTTTATTTTTTTAATTCCCGAGCCAAAATTTCCGTGGAAACTTTCCGCCCCTTTGCAACCCTAATGGTGACAGATTTAGTTAACGAAGCAATAAAATGTGCACGTTGTCCAATGGTGCGAGCCCCTCCATCGTTTGATCCTACACTTTTTCCTTCCTTTTCCCCTCTTGCAGGTGACGGGAGAAAGGTACTGCCGGGCCCAGCACGAGGCAAACCACGACTCGCACACCTACCTGTGTCTGCTGGCGTCTTCCAGGACACACCAGGCCCTGCACAATTTCTACCACGTCAAGGGAGAGTGCAGTACAGAACAGGCGGCTGGCATGGTGGGGCTCCGGTTGCCCACTCAGCCGGGAGGTAAAGGCTGGGAGAAGTGAGGACATGGGGCGGGCGGAGGGGGGGACCACAGCTGGAAGAAAACCTTGACACTCTAAAAAAAAATGACACCTGTGGCGGATTGCTCTGGTCTCATACGCTCCCCCTCGTGAAAAAGTAAACTGTAAAGGGATAAGTGTTCAACTGGAGATCGTGTCATCACGGACAGCTTCGGGGGAACTCGCCTTGTTCAATATGAGGATAATCTGATCTGAGAGCATTTGAAGCAACTGTGAAAATGTATGCTGTGATTCAAATAAATCTGTTTGTCTAGTTGAAAATATACTACAGCTTGTCCACACCGTTTGTGTTTTGGCAATTTATCAGTGAAAAGGCCAAAGCAACCATTCAAATGGACTTCAGGTACATTTTCATTGGGATTCATTTAGTTACTAGTCACTGTTTGTTACACTTCCTGGGAGTTTTTAAGAACTTGATCACACGTTATAACATTAACAAATAACCTGCTTGCGTATCAAATAAACTGGACGTTAAATCCATATTTATCTTACTAGTCGTATGTGGATGAACAAAGCTCCGTGAGAATATTTAACCTACATTGTCTGTTCGATGTAAAATGGTGAAGTCACATGGGCTTGGTGAATTCATGTCATGTAGTTGTTTGTGGGACTTTACAGTTTGTCCAGACATAAGCCGCCTCTCTGGAAGTTTAGTTTTTGCTTTTGGGAAGAACGGAATACAAACATGAACATATAAATCCAAAGTTAAATGTATTTTTAAAAAATGTAAAAGTGATATCTCTGCAATAAGCATCAGTTTGATGAAGCTCACATTGGACAACCTCTGCTGAGTCTTTCTTTAGGTTTTTTTATGACACTGTAGTTCATCCAACATCTCATTCAGGGAGTTTCCGTCTTTGGTGGAAAAGTCTCAAATCCTCACAGCACTCCAGCCAGCTCTCTTCTCTGTTACATCGTCCCTCTGTCCACAGAACCTCATGCAGAACCTCACCTTCCTGACCCAGCGTTATCCATCCCACTTTTTTATTTTCATTAAATCTGCCCTTCCCGTTTCCTCTTACTCTCCAGTGGTGACTAACATTGCCTTCAGTGTGAATTTAAATAGACTAACCCTAAAGCCAAGCAACGCACAGTGACACAGGGAGTAAGACCCAAGCGCTGCTCCCAAACGTATGCGCACACACACACACACACACACAGCACTGAAAACAAAGTCCAATGCATCCTGACAAACTAACAGCTTGTGTCAAAATGTATAGTGCACAAAATGCTTGACGTATACGTCCTTCTCGGCTCCTTGCTGTTTTATGCATCTTGGAGCCCATTGCAAGCAGAATGAGCCCATGATAAAAGCTGAGTGGCACTTGACGCTAGTCTAATTTTGGGGGAGGTTTTGGAAGTGGTGACTACCTTAGAGGCTCTGATCCAGCATCTCTCAGCAGGGGTCTGCGGGAGCAGTCAATGTATATTTAATGTCAGCAGCAACCCGAACTCTTCCGAGGGCGGCTTGATGCCGCACTTGGGGGGATTTGTAAACGTTATCGAGCGGGAAGGTGGTGATATAAGTGAGCGTCGAGCTGGTTGCAATAGGGAACGCGGAGGAGGGCGGAGACACTCCTCCCGTGTCACAGTGGAGGCTGATTTGTTCACGGCGAAGAGGCGAGGACTCAGCATCACCAACTTCTGCCTCCGAAGGGGAAACGGCGTCTGTTGAGAGGAACAAGGCGCGCGCGCTCTTAATGCGGACGAGAATTTGCGCTTTTTGGAGCATTTGGATACTGTTACTTTCTTATATTTAATTTTATATTTTTTTCTTTCTTTTTTTCTTCTTCTACACACGCACACATACACCCACGAACACGGGGGGTGGGAGGAGGGGGGGGAGGGGGTCTGCTAGGAGATAAAGTTGCCGTGCAGTAAACGTGCACAGGGACGAGGAGGGAGGACCCGGCCGAAGCGACATGTTTGGCATGCTCAAGAACTCGCTCTTCGGAAACACCGAGGAGACGGAATATAAATTGCTCAGCAGCGAGACGCAGGTAAGCGGCGCGCGGACACCTGTCAGACACTAAAACGTGGTTCCCTCCGACGTCTCAATGCTGCTAATGCCGTGCTTCTTGCGGCTGGGCAGTGAGCGCGGCGCCGTACAGGCGCACTTCTGTTTGCGTCCATATTTTTATCCACCTCTTAACGTTGACTGGGTTATGTTTGAGCAACTGCGTTTTTACAGCAGTCGTGGACTTTGACACAGTATTTTCACATTATCACAACCGACCCGTGACCTTGACTGACAGCCTGGCAGTTAACCGCTCGTGACCTATAAAGATGCCCGCTGAGCCGCAGTGTGGGGCAAAGCAGCCAGAGGTCCTCTGCCAATCAGCAGCCTGCAGCGATGAATACAGATGGTGATGCTTTTCGAGTTTCGTGTAACCGTCGGACAAAAACACACAGACACGTACACGCACGCACACATTAAAGTCAGAAAGCTAATTTTTTTTTACCACGCTGTGGGTCACTGTTCCACCCATCATGACATTATAGATGTTTTATGAATGTGTGTGACAAAGAAGTTCTATACGCGGGCATGTGCGTGCGCGTGAACCCACAGGGGCCACGCTGACTGACCCCTTGCCCTGGACGAGGGCGCGGATCAGACGTGATTGTGGTTTACCAGTGAGCTCAGATAAGCACCCGCTGTGTACGCGAACCATGGACACATGACCTCATCGAGCAGGAAGGGCGTGCCCTCTCCATGTCAGCACCCCGTCCCCCCTCCCACCCCACCCCTGGTTATGTGTATGTAGCCCAGTGTATATATTGTGTTTGCCTTTCATTGACATATGCACATTCCAGTAAACAACCAGTGACGTGTGCTGTTATTAACTGACTGTTAGGCCATGCCTAGAACAGCCATTTCGAGGTTCTTCTCTCGTAGCCTGTTGACCTGCACCGTGCACTATTTTAAATGTGCATGTCGCCTTGTAATGTCACAGTTGGCATGGGGTTTAAAATCGTCTTTGTGTGTTTTATCTCTGAATAGCAGCTCACTTTTGACTGGGGGACACAAAGGCACACAGACAAAGAGGACTTCTAGACAAGAAGGACATCAAATGACCCAAACTGACACATTTACACACACACACACACACACACACACACACACACACACACACACACACTGGAAGTCTGATCTGTTCTGACACTGACCACTGACAGCTATTGTCTCAACCTGGTATTTTTAGTTTAACGGTGTTTTATTACACATTTGAAAATGGGACAAAGATGGTTATAATTAATGATCTCTCATTTACATCACTGGTCCAAGTACACATGATGGCAAAGGTCACTGGAGTGCCTGTCCGTCCTCCAGGTGTTCATTAAACAGCCTTGAGCTTGAGGCTCATCAAATCTCTGAACCTGACTGACTTGTTCAAACACAAGCTATTGAAATCAGAGCTTGACACCTGATCCGTGCAGCAGGCGCCTGACTCCGACACCCTACACTCTTAATTAAAACTGTCCCAGAATACAGAGGAGTACCTATGCGCACACGTACACAGGATAACAGCAACAAATAGGAGGAGTTCGGTGGGGAGCTCGCTAATTAATATGGATTATTTTAGCAGAACATGAAATGGCAATTTAACAGTCACCGTGTTGATAATGCCTTTTGTGCATTCTCCTCTGGCACAGAGTAATTGTCCGTGTAGCAGATGGCAGAAGGCAGCATCTAAACACACACAACCTGACACACACACACACACACACACACACATAGTACGGACATATTAATTGCACTGCTCAACTGAAGTCAGGCTCCTCTGTCTCGGTATGTCGCCCGTACACAATGTTAATGGTTGTCCCGCTGACAACCTTTGTAATAACTATGCAGGAGCCGGGGTACCTGTCACAAGTTAGAGCTCCATGATAACATGGTGCCATCTGGTATGTGCTGGGGGATGAGTACCGCCGCACTTTGAAAAAGATGTGTATAAACAACCCACACATACATAAATTGGGGAAACATTTCAACCCTTTGCGTGACATTTTGAGAAGCCCACGTACGAATGAGCCCATGCAGTGGAAATATTTCCACTGCTGTCTTTTTCGGCTGCTGGTTTCATTTAGGAAAAAAGAAAAGAAAAAAGGAACCCACATCAACTTAAAATGAATTAACTGTATGTTTGACAGAAGCTTCTCGCGGATCGATGGTAAACACTGGAGAGAGAAAACATCACAACGACATTAAAGTGAAATGGTCAAAGACATCGTAGAGACAAACACAGAGCTCTACACACAGTAATCACATTAGTGGGATGAGGAGCTGTATTTGAAACCTGCATCGCAGCCTCTACTTTGGCCAGATTCCTTCAAAACCTATTAAAGTCACTGCTCAGCTGAGCAGCACAGTTGAGTGACCGTGCTCCACATTCGGCCCACTCAAATCATATTTAATGCAAAACTGTTGCATCTGCTGGAGCCGTGTGTCTGGGGGCGGGGGAGATGTGTTTGTGTGTCTGTGTGTGTTATGTAAGACATCTCTCGGCCATTATTCTCTGCAGGCTGACTGAACCATGCAGAGCAGAATAAGAAACTGAATCAAATCAGTGTAAATACATTTCATCTTATTATTTGGCTGCCCACATGGGTCTCACATGTGTGGTCGCACAGACACACACTGAGTTATGACCCCGCCAGTTGGAGGCCTTCTTCATTTGGACCAGATTGTCAACATCAGTGTGTCAGAGGTAAATGAATCACATCCGAGCTCAACCGCTCGCGTCCCCAGGAAGAGGACGGCCGTGTGGGTGCACGTGCATAGAAGACATTTCTGCATTTGTGCACATCACATTGTGCAGCTGCGGTTGGCCTGCTGATGCCTCAATCCTCCCCTCCCCCCACCACCCGATTTTTTACCTTCTCCTCCCCAGGATGGAGTTAGCTTTGAGGTGCGGCGGTACGACGGGGCCAAATACGCTGTCGCCTCGTCTGAGGGGCGGTCCTTTGACCAAGTGACGGGGGAGCTGGTGAGGAAGCTGCTCATGTACATCGGTGGGAGCAACGATCAAGGTACGGCCGTCACAAAAAAACAAGATATGTTCACTAATATTGTCATTTATTATTTATTTTTTATTTTTTATCACATGCATAAGAAAAGTATGACGCCAGAGTACTAATTTATGGAGCATAATAGAAAGAAAAAAAGAGAAGTAAGACACTTACATTTATTTAAATGGTGGCCAGTCTTTACGGAGGCCCGAAGCGGAATTAATCAGCATCAGAGATGAGATCAATATATGTCTCCATCCTCACACTGTCCCTATTGCTACAGTTTAAGCTGTCCCACTTGAAAGTAAGTAGCTTCATTGGACAATAAATCTGAATAACACTCAGACACTTTCATCCTTGGAGGGCATGTGTCCCCGCTTTAGGTCAGCAGACAAACAGAAACTCAGCCAACTAAAAGTACAGTCTGAAATCTGCAGAATCTTCCTTTAATCTGTCTGCTATTCCCAGAGATACAAGGCCTTTTGTTGCTTTTTACATAATGATATTATGTTTGCTACACACACAAAATAAATCACACAAATCCTGACCTTTAGATTTTTGGTGGATTGCTCGAGGGGGTTTCTCATCTCTCCTCTCCTCTGCTCCTTTTTGTTGTTGTTAATAAACTCACTTCCTGTCTCACACTGCCGTCCGCTAAGGTGTGGGCATGGGTACAGCAGCACCCATCATCGTCACAGTGTACCCGCGGAACGACGGTGTTCTGTCTCGCCGCTTGGTGGTCGCCATCCGCATCCCCTCCAGCTACCAGCTGAGCCCCCCGACTCCCACCGACAGTGCCATCGGGATCGAGGAGCGGCCCGGCATGACTGTCTACACCCTGTAGGTGTCATTTAAAGAGTTTCATTACACAGACTTTAAGATAACCTCCCATGTGTGAGGGAGCATGAGTCGTTAGTTTTGTAAAAACGTTTTGACCCTTTTTGGAGGCCCAAGTTAACATATTATTTCTCCTCACGGGTGCCTTTTGGGCTCCCTGTTGCATCCCAGCACATCCAGTAAAAAGTACACATCACCCCCCTTCCAATTTAAACCAACGCTCTGAACTATCCACCAAATAACAAAAAACGCCTATATTTTTGTTCACAGGCAGTTTGGAGGCTTCGCGGGGGAGAGTGAGTACCGCGCAGAGGCCTTGCGTTTGACCCGCACGCTGGGTGAGACGGCCCCCTTCCAGCGCAAGCAGTACTTCTGCTGCAGCTACGACCCGCCGCTCAAGCCTTACGGACGCCGCAACGAGGTGTGGTTTCTGCAGGAGGAGCCGTAGGAGCCAGTTCGTCAGAGCTCATGCTGAATCCTTCATTCAACCTTCATTTAGCCCTTCGCTTAGGACAAGTGCTCGATTGATTGGTAAGAGCAATATGGTGACATGATAGACCTTTGAACCCAAAATGGACAGACATTACCCATGTTGCCTTTACCCATCAGATCTTCGGGCTTGTCACGCGTGCAGTAGCTACACTGATGTTAGGCGTTGGAGCAATGGGGCGATTTATAATTCACCATCAATGCATCATTATCGCGTTTTCTTTATTTTTTTGTTTCTGATTTAAACTCAAGCCTGTGTAGCTCAGAAACAAGGCGTAATAAGAGAGATTGAAGGCTTCTTAAGAAGTGACGGTATTTATTGGAGCTCCATGTTGTACGTTTCCATCTGAACGAGTTGCAACCCTGCTGACAGCCGAGGGAAACTAGATCTCAAGGAAACTACCCTTTAGATAACAGGTGTCAAACAGAAAGTTATCCAAGTAACTCAGTGAATACTCTAATGTAGTCTGTATTCGAATATAACTTGATTGACGGTTGCATTCCTTTTAGAAGTAAATGTTTGTCCTAAAGGTTTGATAAAGACCCTGTAGAGCTCCCTAAAGAACACACAGTAGGGTTGTGTACATCTTAATCTAGTTTACTATTTAGTGACGGCTACAGAGAAATGTATATAATTGAGATTAGATACATGGTAGTAAAAAGCACACTTCCTGTTCCCCCGAGTAAGGAACTGGAAAGAAACAGGAGTCGAGCCATAAAGTAGAACTAGTCTTTATGAATTAGTGAGGACAGATGTGTGGAAGCTAGCTAGCTGTGTGTGTCGTTTATGTGTTGATACATGCAGCATGTGTAAAGTGAATATTTTGTGTTTTAGTGCATGATGACAAGGCCATCTTTATTTATTCTGACTCTTGAAACAATGTTATTTGATACTGTACTGTGGGATTTTCTGTAATGATTGAATATAATGTTGAGGTTTATTAGTGCTTCAACATAATAAATATATTATTCAGTGAGCGTGCAGACAATTCTAGTTGTCTTTATTATTTTTATTTTGTGAAACATCAGGGACAGTAGTCCAAGATATACAACATGTACATGTGTAGTTTCACATCTCTTGGAAGGACATCGGATTTGGTCACTTTAAAAGGTGCAAACTAAAGACAGCATTAAGCAGCTAATGGTAGTACCAGAGCAACGTAATGAATGAAAACATTGAGCTTTGTGGTAAAGGGACGCATTTACATGGATGCAATGTTAGAACACAAGCACACCTGGATGTATGCAGCAAGAATTCAGCAAATGTCAAATCAGGTATTTAAATTTAGGATTAGATCAATTTAAATTTAAGACATTCAGTTTAAGATCAGACAAATGACAAACGTAAAAATTCAATAAAAGGACTTATTTATTAGATTTTAAATTGACAGACAAAATTCAGCAAAAAGGAATAAGAACTGCAAAAGAGATATTAATGTACAGACATTTGATTAATTCAAGCAAACAAAAACAAAAAAAGAACATCCTCTATCCACTTCAACTGTGTGCAAATAGTCCTTCAAACAGTTGTTAATTGATGAGATTCCAAGACCGCTTGGCTTCTCAGCCCACTTTAAAATCAGGAATTAAGGGTTTGCGTTCAGAAGTTTCAACAGCAGGCAAAACCCGGACGGGCCCTTAATATAACGCTGTGGCCCTGTAACCTCACATTAGAGTAACTACAGAGTAGAGTTATGGTTTCAGCTCGCCGTGCATACACAAATACAATAGAAGCTACTGTTGCAGTAGAGCACGGGGTCATGCAGGTGACCCCCAGCTTGTCACCTTTAACCTTGTTTTGAGAGGTTGAATTATTGCACATACATCCTGTAGACGCGTTACATCAGAACTCGATCTGATCCCCCTTTTTTCCCCCAAACAATGCACTGCTCCTTTTCATAACAAAAGCCTGTACTACGCAATATCATATTGTGATGGAGACAGGGAGATTTGGGTCATACAATGAATGGAATCACTCGGACTGAAATGTAACTGACGTAGTACAGGATCACACTGGTTTTATGAAAGGGAAACTTGAACTCGCTATTCTTGCTACTCATAGTATGTTGGATACTGCATCACTAAACACGATTCAACCGAGTCCTGGTTTTGTCTATGGACAACAACGCAAAACTGTATAGGAAACACACACGGCACCTTCAATGATACTGCAAAAATACTTAACCTTTTATAATAAGAGTAGCTATTGTTAAGAACTACAGAAACTGCAATCAAGAAATTGCCAGAAAATGTTTTGGTAATAAATCGGTCTTAAAAATGCATTCCCCATCCTGCCTCCTCCTTTCAGCTCTTCACAAGGACAGTTTATGTGCCCTTACCTACGTGCTAGAGAGTTAGACAGAAATAAATCATTGAGAATGTTAATAATGATGAGTCTAGCTAGAGTTACAAGTTGTCAATCCTTTTAAATGAACTTAAGAAGCGAAAACAGTATTTAAAAGATGTAATTGCTTTGTATGCTATTCCTGTATCCAAAATATCATTAATTAATTGGTGAATTATTACTGACATCTTTGAACCCCCCCGCCCCATTACTAGCGTTTCCTTTTCTGTATTCTACAATGGAGTAGGTACTGTATCCTCATCGCTCCTTGCTTTAGAATTTATTGAAGATACAGAGGAAGAGAGAGAGGAGTGTCGTTGAAGTGATGGTGCCTGAGCTTCAGTTACTTTTCTTCTCAGGAGAGTTTGGATACGGTGCATATGGTGGAGGCCGCTCCTGCGTGGGAATAAAAGGAAATGAAAAAACATGGTACAAGAGACAATAAAGAAGTCAATTCCACACAACTTCAACTGGGGGGGGGGGGGCCTCACCATGGGCATGTAGACATTGTGTGGATTGCTGGGATTGTAATACGCATTGCCAGCTGCTTCAGCCGCCTTGGATTTACCTGTGCATGTAAATTGACGTGACAAAAGACAGACAGTGATGAACGACCGACCATATTTAGGAACAGACGCTGAAGCTCCAAACACGACAAGGGGACATGATGCGAGGAGCACAGTATTAGTAATATGAAGACAACTGACAGCTCCAGGAATCATTGAGACAAAGTCTACAGTCGCACCCTGAGGCTGCACAGAGGCGATCGTCCTACTCAAGCTCTTCTTAAAATAGCAACACACCAAATGGACGGTTTACACAATGCACTAAGAGCACAGGGTGAGACCATTTTCACAACAATCCACAAGGTGTTAGTAAAACTGCACAGGGAGGAAGGGGGAGATTTGTTTATCCTTTGGAATCTTGATGTGTAGCGGATGAGACATCAGCCCACTTTTTTTTGGGTGGCGTGCTATGAAGTGATTCACTTTGAGGCAGACAGATCAGATCTGACGGGTGCGGTGACACAGACATACGAAGAGGAAAAATAAAGGAGAGAGAGAGAGAGAAATAGACCTGGAGGTGGTGGTGGTGCTGATGCTGCTGCTTCCCAGTTCTGGGGGGGTGCAGTCCAATTTTGGGGTGGCCCTGGGTAAGGTGGAGGTGGGGCCATGTAGTCAAATCCAGATGGGTACATTCCTGGAACACAGAAGACAACAGGGGAAAAAAAGAGACACTGTTTCAAGATCAAAAAGGAGGTTACAGTCTTTAGTTACACAGCAAAGACAAACTTCACATGACAAAGAGAGAAATGGCAGTTTTGGGACTCAAGGTTTTTTTACTTATGTGCATTGAGGACATTCAATGGAAAAACTTGAATATAAATATATAGGCTAGAAACTATGACAGTATGTGCACATCTTATGAGTATGTACACAAAAAAAAAGAAGGAAGAAAAAAGGTATTCACCATGAAAGTGAAGGCCGAAAAAGAAAGTGAAAGATATCTAGTGGACATTGAGTAAAGAATATTTAATTAATTTACACTTTGAACAACTTATACTGGATGCTGTACCTGCAGCAGCTGTTGGATGAGGGTAGCCCATGTTTCCAACATCAGGGGTGGGGCCCTGGTAGAATCCATTCTGCTGGGGAGGGGATGGGTAAGGATA
>NC_046973.1:14181920-14199420 GCF_009769545.1 Cyclopterus lumpus
GAGACAACTCCCAAGTGTTTTCTCCTCCTGGATAGATGCCCCAACCCTTTGGATAACAATAGAAGCTCCATCCACGTGAGTGACCAGGGGGAGACCACCGCCCTCTCCCAAGTCAGGAGGTTTGATGTCAAGACCTTTGCCTTCTTGGACCCTCATACAGGCCATCCGAGTGTGGAGGAAGTAAGGTTATGGCATCCACGTATTTTGAATCAAATTTAAAAAAAAGTGCATCTCTGAAAATGTGTCTGTAATCTCTCGCTTAGGTGTACTTCTACTGTTGGGTGGAACTCTGCACAAACGGCGTTGAGTGTGCCCAGCCATGCTCTATCGTTCGTGAGTATATTATATATATATATATTTCCCTTGTATGAGTATGAGCTGTGTCTATGTGGTCGACTCCCGCCTCTCCTCCCACAGCATCCGAGGGTGAAAGGCAGAGGAGAGAGGCCACGTCTAAATCCGACCAGGTCCAGCTGGTCTTTTTGGGGCCGCTGCTGCTGGGACAGAACGCCACTGAACTGGAGGACAACCAGTGCATGAAAAAGCAGACAAGTAAGTCCAGTCTGCATGTAATAAGAATATGGCAATCGTTGAATTTATCTTTTTTTCTCAGTGTTTCAGGTGACGGTGTATATTCTCTCTGCTGTCAGTGTGGCCCTGTTCTTGATCCTGATGTTCAGTCTATCATCGAGCATCGGGAGGCGCCAGAAGCCAGAAGCGCCGCACGCCGTGGAAGCACAAGTTGACAAACTATCTCAATAAAACTTTTCATGGTCCGATGTGCATATAAATGTTTTTTGTAATGAACTTTTAGTTCTCAGAAAGTCCAGCTCTGTTGTCGTTCATTATGGCTGTCTTCATGTTGACTTTAATCAAGGCCAAAAAAATGGTTGAAATTGTTTTTATACTCAAATTGTTCTATATTGAAGTGGTGGAAAATCAATGATGAAAATAAGTGTCAGAATAATAGTTTATTGACATTTAAAAAAAAAAAAAAAGAAAAAGCTCAGGGTTATAATGTAGCTCAAACACACACGTGTAGTGGAATGAAAGTCGGAGTAGTTGTCTCAGTAAGGTCTGAACTTTCTCTGTGCCCTCAGCAGCGCTATTTTCTGTTTATCCTCCTCAAACTTTTTCCTTAGGTCAGCAATATCTGAGGGGAAACAGAAACGGAATATGTTATGCGAGCCATGATAAAAAGGTGTTTCACAAAGCTTGACGACTTCCTTCAAGGACAAACTCTAGCCTGCAGATGAACAAACTTCACTGGGAACTCACGTTCTTTCTGTGTGTTTCTGTGCTGCCAGGTGTAGAAGTTCATGAGCTCCTTCCTCTTCTTCTTCCTTATCTCTTTCTGCAGAGTCCGCTTGTTGGCCGCCTCGCTGTGGGGGCGGCCCTTGGAACCCTTGAGTCCCCTTGTGACTTTCACCCAGCCCTCTTCGTCCTCCTTCTGCTGCTCGGCCTCCTCCCGCTGCCTGGCCGCTTCCTGTAACGAAGGAAAAAAACAAACAAAAAACACGTTGAGGTCTTAACGGACTAGACGGGCGTGTGATGCCGGAGGAAGGCGAGAGTCTCACCTCCTCTTTCCGCTTGTCGTAGCCTTCCATGAAGGAGTCCACTATTTCCTGCAGTTTGTCCGGATGACTAAAAGACTTGGTGTACTGCTCAATCCATTCTGGCGTAAAGAAAAGAAGTGTCAAAAGCCTGACTTGATCAACAATGATCTGGCTCACATCGACACTGCATTAAAAGGAAATGAATGCATCACTGTGGCCTCACTCTGCGCGCCCGTCTTCACTTGACGCTCCTCTGTGCAGACCACCAGAGGCACGTCATGCGGGTGTGATTTGGCTGCTGATAAACTGGAGGAGGTCTGGAACACCACGTAGCCCACTTTGAAGCCCTGCAGGGGGGAACCGCCAGAGACACGAGGTGAGATTAATGACTTCACTGGAATAGATGGCACATAAATGTAGGGACGGTTCGGCTCACCTGTTTCTTCACGGGTTTGAAGAGCCTGGACAGCGCGGGTCCAGACTCCTGGGAGGAGCCCGGGTGGTCCCTCAGCTCCACGGACTGAACACAGCCAAACTGCGAGAACAGCTCTTTGACGACATCCTGAAACCCCAAAAATGACGAATGACCAATGACCAACACAGCTGACATCACCGACCAATCCTCCAGACTAGACGAGCTGTAGATACTGTACCTGTGAGCAGTACGGGGGGACATTCAGCACAAATAAGGTCCGGTCCAGCGGTCTGTGGGAGCTCTTCTCTGCTCGCACTTTGTGCTCTTTCAGGTACAGCTTGTGCTGAGCGACGCTGTCGGAACTAAACTGTAAGGTCAGCTCTACGAAGAGAAAAAGGGGAAACGTATATCAACCTACAGCCGACACGACGCTCGCTACAGTAACTTGCATCAGTAAGCGACGCACGAGCGAGAGGGGCTGCCGTTCAGTGACCCCCCTTCGTGTAAAACCCACAAAGAAAAATTAATGTCCAACGATAAGTCCGCATGCGAGCAAAAGGCTGGAATGAATATTGGTAATTTCGTCATTATTACCTGTGAATCCTCCAGGAATAATACAAGGCTGGCTGCTGGCATGTTTCTTCTTGGACGGCGCCATTTTGATGTGACCTTTTACACCGGAAGTACAACACGGACAAGGACGCTATATATATATATATATATATATATATATATATATATTTTTTTTTTTGTTTGTTTTTTTGTTCACATAAATGTAAATAATATAAACCCAAATTATATATATATATATATATATTTTAACGATGATATATATATAAATATTTATTTGATCAGTGACACGTTTCAAGAATTTTCCAACAAACAGTCATACATTTGAAATTAATCAGTTATCTATAACATCTACAGGTGTTATTACTTAGTTTGTGATACATAGATTCCAAACAATAAAATACTACTTTATTATCTTCAATAAAGACAAAAAAAGTAAATCCACATTTGTTTGGATTTTGTGAGTATTCCAGCTTCAAAATAAATGTATGACTTTTGGGTTTTAGTTATAAATTGTGGGCAAGGAGCGAACTCTATTTCATGGCTAAGGTCAATAAAAACAGGCATCTGAAAGTTGGCATAATAGTGAGTTTGCAAAGATGTGTAATTTCATTGGTCTGGATCTTGGTCCCTTTAGTCTGCCCTCTAAAAGCATCTTGATCACATGGTCGGCAGGAAAGACGAGTCAGACAACATCTACAAAGCTAAATATTTAATGGCGACATTTCACAGACAGCTCTGACCTCTCTAGTCTCTTGACTGATTCAGAAAGCAACAGAAAGTAATTTACAGTCTTTGAACATAAATCAGGTGCAATGTATACTAGGGAAGAATTACACATGTACTGCTTTAAAGTCAACCAACCAAGTAAAACCAGTCGCATATAGCGCACACAAGAATCTGGTTGCCAAAAGGATGGTAAAAACTAAATATCAACATAATTTGACATTGAAAATGTGGCATTATAGTTGCGGTCAGTCCCCGGTTTACTCACCCAAGTGTTTTTGGCCATTTTGGCGAGAAAGACCTCTTTTCAGGTTGAAGTTACGTAGAATAGCTTCATTATCCTGCCTTACCCGATTCTTCTACTTTTAGTTTGGTCTATATTCTAATTTATTTCTATGGTCACACAAAAAAAAAATGCGAAAAAAGAGGCACATGCAACATAACAGCACACATCTGGGTGGTAATACAGAGCCTTAAACAAAATGTTTCTCTCAATAATGACAACGCTTCTCATTGTGTGTCAATTCCTTTTCTAAGATTCTTTTCCATGCCCATTTTTTTGAAGGGGGACACAAGGATGGGTAGAGATAAACTGGAGTATTAAAAAAATAAAACCCAACATATCCAAATGGGCTGTTATTGAATTGACAGATTTAAAGAAAACCCTACACATCCAGTTTGATTTGGCATCCGCCACCACATTAGATTAAAACAACAAATCACATCACATTTCCTTCCACTAGTCCATATCAGGAACAAATAGGTTAACAATTGGATGCCATAAAACCGAGAACACGATTTTGCGTATTCACGAATTTCCTCTTCAGAGAAGTCATGTATATCAAATGTGTAAAAATCGGTTTCTTATGAGAGAACGTGGGCTGCCTGGTGTCAAGATGAAAAACCGCAGTTTGCATGTGAACACGGAGAATGTAGCAATATGTTTATAAACAGACGACAGTGTATTCACACGAGACACAAGCTAAATCTTGATGCTAAAGGCAGTGGCCTGTGAGCTGGGGGGCTCAGTGGTGGAGGTGGACTGTGTGGTGGACTTGAACAAAGCTTTGAGGATGGTCTGAGGGTCCACTTCTGGAGTGGGCTGAGAGGAGGCTCGCTGACCGAGGGGGCGAGACAAGGAGGGGGGCAGACCGTCTTTCTTTGTGCCGCTGCTAGCGCCTGGAGTGTCACTGAGCCTCCTGTTGGAGTCAAGGAAAAAAATCTCTCAAGATGACAAAAAGGAATAAAACAATATGCACAGGGTCCCACTTCTCTTTCAGGACGTCTGCATATCCTATCGTTTTGTATATTCAATGTCAAAGGGAAGCTAAACTTAATTACTTAAAATTAAGTTCATTACTTCCCTTCTCATCAGTATGCATTGGGCGTGATCATTTGGAAACACTGCATCCATTACTTAGACTGAATAATCCAATCACAAAATGTCATCTTTGAGCAACTGCTTCATCAAAGGCAGCTCGATGTCACACTGAATAGTTGCCAAACACGCAAATTCTCATTTAAGTTGAATAATGATTAAAAGCTGCCTTGATGGTCGCTGGTTGAGTATTGGCAAATTGAATAGAGGCACTGTCGTCATTATTCTTTATCCTTAAAAAGAAGTAAATGGTCAACATGAATTTCAGTTAGTAGGGTGAAATAAAGTGGCCTTAAACACATTCAACAACAGAATCATTTGGAATGAAGCCCTGTGGACTCACTTACAATAGAATGGGCTGATCCGAAGTGATGACATTTCCCTGAATATGAAGGTTACACTTCATGGGTTGCCCTGTGGGAGGACAACAAGAAAAGATAAGAGAAAAACAAAAAACCGTGGTACTAAATGCATCTAACTTGGCTATCCTTCAGTTCCACAAACATACACAATGATGTCCCTAACCAGCAAACTCACTGTTGTGGTCATTAACCTGCATGCAAAAGAGAAGCCAGAGCCCAAAAGCCAGAGAGGTTTTGACGTGTGCGCCCTTGCTACTGGCACTCACCGTCCAGGCAGCGATTGTTGTACTTCGTGTATGCGCTCACGGCGTCCTCTTTACGCACAAACACTACTTCAGCCACGCCCACCTTCACAAGCCGTGCTCGCTTCAAGGCCCCGCACACACAGAACAGTTCCTGTGGACAAATAGGCAGGGGAGTACAAGTGCACACACACAGCGAATGAGTCATCATAGCACTCAGTGAATATAAAACGTTGCAAATTTCGCAATCAGTGTGATTTACTCACAACTATGTCCTCCTCAGTGACTCGGGGGTGCAGGTTGTTCACTGTTATTTTGGTCCCCTCCAAGGGACTGAAAGTAGGCTATAAAAGAAAGAAAGACACCACATGATCAGCTATATCAAAAATATATTAAAAGAAAATGTTGTTAATCCATGTTTTTCAATCATTAGTGTTACAGCTAAATGTTACAGCTAACACTTGTCACCACAACGGAGTGGTCAGCTGACAAATTAGAGTTTCCCTTCAAACGCCATCCTAGAAAAACGACGTTGTGTTAAGAAACCAAGGACACAGATGTCAGTCTACTTATATTAAATCCTAAATAAAGTTACTGGGGTAAACACCAAATACTAATGGGAAATCAGCAACTGGATCAGATATTTACTGTAAGAGTTCAGGAGAAGGGGACAGAATTAAGCTCGTAGCGTGGAAAAATATTCATATTAGGGAAATTAAATTTCAAAAACATGCATGTCTCGTATGTATTTTGATTTTTGCAATAACTAGCTTAACAATCCTAAATCAATGAACAGCTCTCATTTCTTTCTAAATAACTGGCTTTATAAAATATCAATCAACCTTAACTTAAATTTGACAAGTTACTGACTTAGTACATCCAGTGTAAATGCAAACAAAAATGAAATAATAAGATTAGGTGTAAACAGGCTACAAAGGCAGAGGAAGCTAGCATACCGAGCTACAGGACAAAGACAAGAAGGAAGGTTTTACCTGAAGGGGAGGAGGAGCTGCTGTGCTGGTTTCTGCTGTGCGTTGCTGGAGAGTCCTGGAGACCGGTTGTAAGGCTGCAGCGGAGGACCGGGTAGAAGCCATGCTGGTATTGGGCCGGGTGGGGGCCACGGGGACAGGAGGACGTGGGGCCGTGTAGGTATCATTTTTAACCACCTTGGTGATTGGGCCTGACATAGAGAATGTGGAGCCCACTGAACCAGGCTGGAATGGAAAGGAAGGGATTCATTGAATGCGGGAAACGGAAACTGGATGAACAATAAAATAATGATGTTTCTTTCTCGGTGCTGATCCAGACCGAATGTACGGTCAGCTGTCATAAAGCGGCGCTTACCCGTGACTGTAGCATGTTATTAGCCGTCTTTATGTGATTACTGTGGGCGCCATCATGCTCATTTGAGAGAAGCTGTGGGAGAAAAAAAGGATCCATTTAAATAACATGTTTTACAATCGTTGCTTGTATACAAGGGACAGATTGTTTTTTCTTTCAGAGGAATATTTTCATCAAGACAAAACAGCTCTACCATTGGGGTTCCACGTATTCCAGTTGACATCCCTAGTGCTCCTGGACGTTGCTGTAAAAAACAATATCAAACATTACAGTAAGCAGGTCAATGTACTTAGATAGCACATGGAGGCAGTGTCACTGAAGAACAAAGCAACTTCTATTACCCTCACCTGGATGGTCTTGGTTATTTTTAGAGGTGGTGCAACAGCTGACTGTGTCTGTGTCCCTCCAATGCTCCTCTTGAGGCTCAGCCTGTCACGAGCATCCATCATTCTCCTATTATTGCTTGGATGTGGCACTGCGCCGCCCCTCGCACTCAGTCCTTGTACATTAGAGTTAAACTGCCTTGAGTTCACACTGGCAAGATTGTTGCTGGCGTGTATCTGTATCTGTGGCACAAGTGTCTGGCTCTGCAGATGGTGTGTCGCTGCCATCTTTTGCGTGGTCTGCGCAGGGAGGCTGAATTGATTCTGCCCCTGCTTGCGTGAGTTGATCATCTGGCGAGCATCCTGCACTCCACCTGCTCCACCCCTGCCCCGGATTTTAAAGCGAGCATCCTTCTGACCCAGCTTCTCTCTGGCATCTTTTACTTGAAAACCTGAGGGAAGACCGGCAAAAGATGGAGGTATACATTTAGTATTAACCCCCAAAACACAAAACTTCCTGATCAGTCGGCAGAGTCAATAGTGTGTTTACCTGCTCCAAGCCGCTGTCTGACATCATTGGCCCCAATCTTTTGCCGAGCGTCAAAACTCTTGCCAACTCCTGCACCCCGTCCGAACATGGGTCTGAAAGAAGCGGGAGTTTCTTTAAGCACTCCGGCACCCCGTCCGAACATGGGTCTGAAAGAAAAAACAGTTCTTTAAGTTAATCAATTGTATGGAAACAGCTTTCAGGATCCTGAACACAGTGGTACATTCCACATTTTAAAATGTATTAAAAACACAAGTGTTAAATATTTGAACACTCAACTTGCGATAGGCAAGTGACTTTAAACACTAACAATATTATTTTTCCACACAGCAATTTACAGGGAGAACGCATATAATGGCTGTGCTGTACTGGGGCCCTGCTATTTGAACAGACAATATGAGAACATCATTTATTTTACCCTTTCTGAGGATCAACATTAATACGTTTTCAACTTTTGTTTGAATTAGTTTGAATTAGTTTAGCCCGTTGTTTGTTCATTTAGTGCGACCATAAATCTGCTTTGCTGCCAACGTAAATATTAGCTTGTTGGCTAACGGAGCCTGGCGAGTGAAGTTACAAACAAAAGCAGACTGGTCGCAACTCTTTGTACGTACACGTGGTCACAACTATTGAATGTGCGTTTGGTTAGAAACAGAGTATGTCTAACTAACTACTGTCTAATTACCCACAGTTTTCAAAATTCAACGACGAATGGCATCACCCATACAGGCCTAACAGCTAACTACAGCTAATACATACAGCGTAGCCTAGCGTTGATGGCTAACGTTAGCTTACAGTAACGAACTAACGTCAACTACAACCAGTTCTCAATTCACGTAATGCGTTTAGAAATGTCACGACGAGCGGGTCCATCCTGAATAAGTAAACGCCCGTCCGTGCATTGGTAGTTTTAATACCGTTTAGCTGGTGCCTTGAGATTAATACCGCGCTGTCGTATCACTTCATCCAAAGAGACGTCTGCCATTTTCTCACACTGACTCACGGCGCGTGCGTAAACGAGAACTTTTTAGCGAAGGCTACGGAAGACGATTTGGGTCAGAAGGCAAACTGTCTGTCGGAAGCAATAGTTAATTGTTTTAATATCAACGTGTGTTGACCACGGGCTTTGAGTTAATTAAGTATGTCGATGTATTGTTACAACCCCCTGGCTATATTGCATACAAACGTAACAACTGCCCAGTTAACATGAAGGTATCTGCAATCGATTACTTTGGTCAAAATACGGAGGAGACACACACTTCGGCCCATGAGCCTTTGCGCGAAATTTAAGCAAATACGTATCCCGGTTTTATACAATATACATAGTTTAAGATAATCAAAACACAGTTTGCCATTTTATTTTAACTTATTACTCAACACACTGGAAACTGTTGATGCAAACGAAAATGAACTGAGGCCAGTGAGGCATAGTTGGCACCCTGACCAAGAACACCTGGACACGGTGACTATACCCTTCTTCGACAGTTGACTTGTCATGCCTTAAACTGATGAGTAAGGAAAATAACGACGCGGGGTGACGCCCGTGTCCTCGTATACATAACGAGAAGAATTTTTGAAAGGGCATAGGTCTGTCTGCTGAGGTGACTCGCTTACTTCGCGAGATGCCTCGTGGAGCCAGGACCTTCCCCGATCCTTCCACTGTTAAACACAAAATAATATAGCCAACAGCGACAAAGTGCTGAGTGGTGGAATAGGAATGTCACTGTGTGTATACTAAATGAAACTGGTATGGAAGATTAAACTATCATTTGTATCAGTTATAATATAATGTGTCGTTGATAACGTAACATAATATTAACAATATGTGTACATAAGTAACTTACACACCTATTATACATATATTCAAGGAGTGTTTTTTGTTGTTGTTACTGGGCAGAAAAACTATTTGAGGCTTGAAATATCAATTAGATCACATTGTCGAGGCCCGGAAACCCATTTCATATGTAGTTTAAACGAATTGTCCTAAATATAATATATTGGGCCTTAGTGTGTGCATTTTGTTTTGCTTTGTTTATAATTATTTATTTTTTACGAATGTTATGGTATTGTGAGATCGGTCGCGCAGTACTGAACACTCAAAGTCCCAGGATGCAGTTGGGCAAGCGCAGATCCAACCTGCCGGGTCTGTGATCCTCGAGCTTTTCATCACCGCTGCCTCACGTCGCTTGTCTCTCGGACCCGCTGAAGGAGAAATGGCTGCAGCTCTGTCCCGTGCCCTCAAATTACCGGGTAAGATGCGCTGCGCGTATTTTGACTAGACCGACAGACCGAGAAACCGACAGACAGAACAACAGATCGATTTGAGAAGATCATTTACTTCAAAGCTTCATCAGTCAGGACTGCGTAGTGGTAGTGTGACGACCCTCTCGCGCTACTCGGCTCTTTCAATGGTGTGAGCGGTTGATTCATTTGATGCGCTGATTCGTCACACATCTGGGCTGATAGGGGAGCACACAGTCGGCGTGTGCTCCCCTATCAGCCCAGATTAATGGCCGTGCTTTCCAATCGATGTCATTAAAGATGTCCGTATACCCGAAGCAGCGTGTTGACATCTCTCCGCCTGACGGACAGCTAGCTGCGAGCTAGCGTTCAGCTCGACGCCAACCGAGCGGCTCGGGAGAGTAAACAAGCGCTGAACACACTCCTCACATCCGATGCCAGGCGGGATACTGGATACACAGAGGATACTCATGTCACAACCAGTGTCTGTAATCAGAGGAAGCTACTGATGATGTATCACGTTTTGAATGTATATCAATGTATATAGTTGTATGTGTTAATGGCACCCTGGCCATTGTTGTGGTAATTAAACAATGTTTAATTGTGTACTAAAGGCATTAAGACCCTTAGCTACATCTAAAGGAGTGAAGGAAGGATACATCTATGCATCAGTATTGTAAAAGAAAATCTGAGTTATTGTGCATCAATAATGTGTCCCTGCAGGGAAGAAGGGCTCGGAGCTCGGCGAGTACGACCCTCTCACTCAGGCAGACAGTGAGGACGAGAGCGAAGAGGATGACCTCGTGCTCAACTACCCCCGAAACGGCCTCGGCCGAGACGGCTGCCTCAGCTCGGGCTCCTCGAAGTCGCGGGGCGGCCGATCTGGAAGACTTGTGGGGGCCGACGACGAAGCGCAGGAGGACGAGGAGGAGGAAGAGGATGAGGACGAATGGAGAGAACGTCTCCCCAACAAATCCAGGCAGGACCGAGACGACGCAAAGGGCACGCAGTACTGGAGCCACAGGGACTCGGGCAGGGACCGAGGCGGAGAGGACAGAGGTGGCCCGGGCGGTTTGGGGGGATCTGGTTTGGGGGTCCATGGCGCCGACGCAGAGAAAAAGAGGCTGAGGATGAAGAACGCAGTCCGAAGTGCGTTCTTCCTGGTGCCGCTGGTGTGCGCCGCGCTGCTCGTGCTGCTGTGTGCGTTTCTGATTCCCTGCCAGAAGGGAGAACTGGGAAAGAGGCCGCAGTGGGAGAGAGCGCTGGGAGACGCGGGAGGTAAAGAGAATGTAGGAGTTTGATACATCACCACGGCGACACAATCAGGGTCGGCTCTCTGATACTTTTTAATGTCCAACCCCACTGAGAAGCCTCACTTCATGAAGACTTACTCGGGAGTCTCCGGCTCGACAGCGCAGGCTCACCCGTTAATTACTCCCCTGTAATCACAGAGTGGAGAGCATCACTCCACGTGCTGCGTTTCAGCATGAAAGCAAGACATGCAACCTCGGCAGGATTGGTCTTTAATGACCACACAAGTATTTTTATATATATATTTAAAACAAACTCGGGCCAATAAACATAACCATTAACGTTTTGATGCTTAAGTCCTCTTTACACATTCCACACTTCGTTCTCCTGGCGGTGTTCACATGTTGTGGTTACCATGTCCAGGTGTCTCACCACCCGCGCTGGCGCTGTGGGACGTCGATGGCGACTCAGTGGAGGACGTGTTCCTGGGCGTTACCGAATGGACCAACGACACGCATCCCAGAAACAAGAGTACGTGAGGAACAATCCCCCCCGGTGCCCCACGTTGACATTTCCTCCTTCATCATTTCTTCTTCCTTCTTTTGTGAATGCTCTCCTGGTTCGTTGACCAGTCGTGTCCTCTCTCTCTCTCTCTCTCTCTCTCTCTCTCTCTCTCTCTCTCTCTCTCTCACTTTCTCTCGCCCGACCAGTTTACAGCGCGGTGGCCCTGTCTGCGGTCAGTGGCCAGGTGCTGTGGAGGAAAGTCATGCGGGAGTCCGTGATGTACATCCAGTGTGGCCTGCAGGACATCACCCAGACGCCCCCCGTGGTCCTCCTCATCGGGAAGTCCATCCTTGTGGCGGTCAACGGCACCACAGGTTAGGAGACAAGCCGAATAACATCAGCGTCTGTCTGTCTGCATGTGAAGACCACCGGAATTAGTTATCAGAAACCACCTCTAAAGACCGTTTGGTGTTTGTTATTTTACTGTCACAGTTGGCACCCTGACCAAGAACACCTGGACACGGTGACTATACCAGGAGCCAGGACCTTCCCCGATCCTTCCATTGTTAAACATAAAATAAATTAGCCAACAGCGACAAAGAGTCCTGAGTGGTGGAATAGGAATGTCACTGTGTGTCACTAGGTGAAACTGGTGTGATGAAATGGTCTAAATGGAAGATTAAACTGTTATAATATAATGTAACATAATAATAACGATATTTGTACATAATAAAGTACAAACAACACACGATACCACACAGTTGAACTACGACAAAACCCATATGAGTAACTTACACACCAATTAAAAAATATATATATATATTCCACAAGTGTTTTTTTTTCGTCGAGGACACGGCAGTAACCACCTCTATAGACCGTTTGGTGTTTGTTCTTTTATTGCCTTCGTCCGGTGTCTCGTAATTCAGATGATAATTCCTCTCAGCTGCCGGTTCCCCAAGTAGACAAGAGATGAGGGCAATCAATTCAAACCGGGTCACAGAGGTTTCCTTTCATTCCCCAGGGATGACCTTGTGGTCGGTCCCACTGAAGAACATTGAATCCCAGGCGGTGTTACTTCCAGACCTCCAGGGCGACTCATTCCCAGATCTGCTGATAGCCACCCTGCCTGCGGACGAGGTATTGCTGTGAAGCCGCCTCCCTCTTTATGTGATCATGAGCTGAAAGAGTCCCCACCTTGTGCATTCGGTGACCACACCCCTTTTTGTTCCTCAGTTGTTGGATCTCTCCCTGACGTTGTTCTCCGGGCGGACGGGGGCGAAGCTCGGACACCCCGTGCCTTTCAACCTCACTGGTCAAGGAAAGCTGATCGGTCCTTTGCTGCATGAGACACAGCAGGGGGCTTACTACATCCTCTTCGGACTGGGTAAAGGGATCACATGTGTAATATACAGATCAATAATCAGCATGTGGCCTCAGGCTAGTTTAGCTGTGTGGGTACAAATGGAAAAATCAGAATCAGAACTGTTTATTGCCAAGTACGTTACGCATACGAGGAATTTGACTTGGTGAAAGGTGCATGACAATAAACAAAAAACAGGACAGTAATATGAGACCATGGAACTGGTGGATGGGGTCATAGGGGTCAGGGCGGTCCCATTGTCTTTTAAAGTAAACAGTGTTCAGCTTGAGGTCATTGTTGGAGTGGGAGGGGCTTTGGGCTTGTAGCTGATGATATTTCTGAGACGTCTCCAGTCAGATGCAGAGTGGCGTTTAGCGTCTCGCCACCTTTCTCCAAAAAGCACAACTCTCCCCTGATTGAGATCATCAACCTGAAACAATTTGAACTGCAGGTTTATGAGACTTTATGTCGTTTGTCCCCCCCCCCCCCCCCCTCAGGTAATGTAGAGGCCATCTCCCTGCATGATATCTACATTCGAGCCATTGGTACGATGCCCATAACTCAGGCACTCAGAAGGAAGGATCCAGGGTGGGAGGGACTCAAGAAAACCAACTCCACCTCCTTCATACACATTTACAGGTAGGCCTCAGTCACTGGCACATGGCTCTCGCTCGCTCCAACTTTAAAACTTATTTTTAAAATTTTATATATATATATAATTTATTGATGAGAATGCACAATACGAAATACAGGCATATAAGTATTTTAATTTGTGTGTGTGTTAATCAGTTTACAATAGTAAAGAAGAAAAGAACAGGAAAGTAAAGCAAACAAACAAAAGTAAATAATTAAATAAAAGATGAGAAGAAATTAAAAAAAATAAATAAAAGCAAAACAAAAATAATCAAAAACACCCACCCACATGACCTTCACGTTCGTTCACATAGAGTTTGTGTAGTACAGTATCTTAAAACTATAGTTTAGTTACAGTTAATCAGACAGAGGACCAGGGCCCTATTTATCGTACCTGGCTAACGTAGTTAGCGGGATATTTTTCCGGATGAGATTACACAAGTCAGGGTTTTCGGTTCCTCGAAGCAAGTTTGGCAAAATCACCATAGCAACACCTCCAAAAATTTGAACCTGCTCCAGCGCAGACTCATTCAGTCTAGCTGGATAAGCTGGCCACTCCCCCTGAAGAAAATGGCAGCTCCCTTCCTCATTGATGAAGGAGCGATATTAGTTAGATTAACGTTTTATAGGGAGAGAGTTCTTCGAGATTGCCAAGATCCGTTATCACGTGATGATGACTTCCTATACGAGCGCTATCGATTCTGCTCACAAGGAATCATTTATTAAAGACCTTCTCGAGCCGTACATTGAATGCCGCAGCCGGTCATTGACTGTCTCACAGACTGTTTGCATAGCCTTGTGGTACATTGTTCTACAGTGTGGTACATTGTTCTACAGTGTCGCTGATGCAGAACATCAGGAAAGCCGCTGTATGCCACGGTGTTCGTAAAGTTTATTTAGCGCTTAAGAGACTCATGGATGTGTTCATTACGTTCCCTGGCCATGTCCGAGTAAATGCAATAAAAGTTCTATATGGTCATCTCTACATACATGAATATACACATATATATTATCTACTTGTTCTGAAAGAGTTGAGATAGTTATTTTAGATCTCATTGGATGATGCATGCAATTAAGCCGACTGCCAGCAGGCACATTTAAAGAACGAGGCACCTAAAATTAGCCGATACATTTTCCCAACACTTATGCTGCGTTCACACCAAAAGTGTTGCATGTAGATTCCATGAAAGTCAAAGCACAGACGAATGGATGCGAATAAAGAGGATTTTCATCCACTTATCTAGACGTAGTTGGTGAAAGTCACTGAGCTGTGATGTTATGTATAAATATATATATATATGATATTAATGTTATGAACCCAAACACGAAGGCATTAGATGTTCTGACGTTTGTGGGATTTCCACAACAAGTATAAAGCAGAAATAGTGGTTATTTCTTCCATGGTGGATGGCGGAAGTTATAACTGTTTCCATGGAGATAAGCCCCTCTCCAGCGCGAGTGAAGTGAATGAATTGAATGAATAAACCACAAATAGTCGGGCGAGTAAAGCGTTGTGAATATTTTTGTGAACGCAGCATTACGCATTTAACTTCTCTGATATGTTGCCATGCTTCTTGTCTCGCCCTCACAGTGGTGGCGGTGTTAGATTTTGCCATGATTATGGTCTGGAATTCCTCATATGCGTTCATGATCATCTCCTGCTCCTCCGTGGAGAAAAAAGAGGCTCTTCCTTTGAGTTTATTTGCCTTTGTGCTGTTAGAAAATCATGGTTTCGGTGATAGACACAGTCGGATGGGCACGCGCAACTATCCTGTGCATATTTAATTTTTTCAGGCAATCATATCGCTCTCTTAGGTACCACATAAGATGGGTTTGGCTGGGATTCCAAAGATTGCCAGAAGAAAGCACGGTTGCACATTGAGCCCTAAAACTATAGTTAAAATATTAAAAACATAGCACCAGAAATGTGCAAGTTTAGGACACGCCCCAAAACATGTGCAGTAAAGGGAGTATGCTTGCAGAGATGAATATAAGAGTCTAATCCAGGAAGCGAAAACATCACCAAAATAAAATTTCTGTCGGACCGTGAATAGATACTCCGACTCAATCCGGTCAAAAGCCTTTTCAGCATCCAATGAGACCTTCTGGGACCAGTGCGGGATGTTGAAAAATGAATGACGATCTTTTATAAAAACCAGTCTGGCCTTCAGAAATAATTAAAGACGTAATATTTTCAAGTCGGCGAGACCGTACCTTTGCAATGATCTTCGTGTCTACATTAAGAAGTGAGATCGGCCGGTAGGATCCACAATCACACGGATCCTGGTGTTCTTTTAGTAATGTGTGATGTTTGCTTGTGAGACAGTAGGTGGAAGAGGACCCTTAATCAGCGACTCCAAGAAGAATTGGAGAAAGCTTGTCTTTAAATTTGTTTATAAAACTCCTTAAAGCCATCAGGCCCCCGACTCTTGCCACTCTGCATAATTGTAATTGCTGCTTGGACTTGGAGACATGGGGAAGTCGAGGCCGTCGAAAGAATGTTGTCATTGGTCCTTTAGTTGTGAGTCGTGAGGCTGCTTCCCGTTTTTGCCGATGAGTCTGCAGCCGACTCATATGAAGGAGATGTCTAATTGTAGAGGAGCATAGTCCGAGATAATAATGGGTAAATATCAGATCTTTTCTAATGCGTTTCCTGGAGGAAAACTACGTCAGCTTTAAGGTTTTCTAGGTGTGCCAACTTTATGAGATACATCTGACAGCGTTATCTCCAACCCTCAAAGTAGCATTGGAATTGCTTGTTAGCTATGAACTGTTTGTGGTTTAGGGTAGAGGGACACCAAGATGAGAGCTAGAGAAAAGATTGTTAAGATAATGGTTGGAAAAATGAGAAAGAAGAGCATATCTGGTGATAACTGTATTCACTAGTTTGTTTGCATTACAGTGTAAATTGTAGGTCAAACCCATATTACCACAAAACTATACAGACACAGAACATATTACATAAATAAAAATGTAAATTACGTACATTTTAAAATGTCCACAGAAGGGCATAGAGGTGTTTTCTCTAAATGAAGAGCCGGGAACTTGAATTTTAACCTTCTTCATCACAAGCGTGGATCGGATTTAGTTGTGATTGTCATGTTGTCCCCATAATTAAATCAAAACGTTTTAGGGGATCTGAGCGAGTGCAGTTCCTGCTCCCTCTTGTGGCCGGCTTGGACAACAACCACAACAGCCTGGACACGGTTTCTAACCTCAACTCCACCAAGAGTGACTGGGTGCTGGTGTATGGCTCCAGCAAGCTG
Source organism: Cyclopterus lumpus (assembly GCF_009769545.1). Classification (NCBI taxonomy): domain Eukaryota; kingdom Metazoa; phylum Chordata; class Actinopteri; order Perciformes; family Cyclopteridae; genus Cyclopterus; species Cyclopterus lumpus. The sequence goes on from NC_046973.1 coordinate 14,198,636, forward strand.
TCGGTGCTCCGACAGAGAGACCTGCGGAAAGACTGGACCTTCAACACGGGGCTCATTCGCAAGTAAAGCCCTGCATGTGTTACTGCCACCAGGGCGACTATGATGATGAAATACGTTCATGTTATGTTTCAGAATTTTGTGAAATCTCCCCTAAAGTATTTCTTGGCCTGTCGCAGCCAACCGGTCCCAGGACACTTCAACGATGACGGAATCCTGGATCTTTTCGTTCAGAATTCAGCGTACGGCGTCATGAAGGTAAAGCAAAATGTCCTTGCATACATTAGTTGAACTGCTCTTATATTTTGTTTGTGGAATAATAAGTAGACAGAAAATTGCCACTTTTTTTCCCCTCATCTCTCTCTGTCTCTCAGGCGATGGTTGTTGACGGCGCAAATGGACATCTTCTCTGGTCGGCAGAGTTTGTGTGTCCCCATCTGGTTTTGGAAACCTCCGCAATCTCCACCTCCACTGGCCAGTCAGCGTTCCTCTTCTGGGCCAGCGATCCAATCAAAGCGCAGAAGAATGTTACCGAGGCAACTGTGAGTCGACTGTAGAGAACATCTTGTACATCAGTGAAACGGGATCTTTTTGTTTCTGCCTTTAATGAAATACTCACCCGTCCACACTGGCTTGTGTAGGTGTCACCGGGCGTCGCTGCAGCGGAGCCGCTCATCAGAAAACTCTTCCTGTTGCACCCTGCGCACCCCACAGTCCTGCTGGAGCTCACCAGCACCACGGACACGGCCGTCACCTCCGCAGGTGAGAGTTCCAAACCCCTGCGGGGC